>NW_025238978.1:0-4045 GCF_018294505.1 Triticum aestivum
TTATACTTGGATGCAAGTTATTGTTGGTGTTCTCTATTGTGTTGCCTTCACATTTCATGAATAGACCGAAAAAGTGCCTTACAAAACATACTCTCTATGTAGTATTGGCAGATGAACCCTTTATGTCCATATATGTCATCTAGATCAAAAACATATTATGGATCTCAGTCGTTCTTTTCTATTAGTAATCTGAACCACCCATTTTCTATTGTATAAATGACATAATGTATTTTTATCAAAATCCCAATATTCACTCCGTAAGTATCCTTAATGAGCGTTAATTATAACCAATATATAAGATATGCCCCAATTGTCAAAATCCATGATTTCCGAGCCTATATAAGGATACAAGTAATTGCTTGCATTAATCATGGGTCTTATAGCCTAAATTCCACATGCCCCCCATGGCTTTAAATTCTGATGATCATGGCTATTCTTTGCTGAATGAATTTGATATATCAGAAGGAACGAAACAGCTTCCTGCCCTTGATCGCCTATCGAAGTTCTAAGGAAGACGACTACCGAAGTCAATGGTATTTCCTGAAACCGTTCATCAAGTAATATTTATGGAGTTTTAGTCTTATTATACCTTGATCTTCAACTTCAAAAGTTAGGCACGGATGCTCCATGACATGTGTGATGGAATGAGTAGATACATGTAGAAAGTAGTGTTTCATCGTTTTGCTTGAGAGATGGCTAGCATCTTGCTATAAGGTAAGCTAATCTTCCAAAGGTAAAATATAGGAGATAACACAGATCTGATAATATTCATAGATCTGACTGTATAATTGTACATATGATGCTATTATTTATGGTTAATATGATTCCCACACATAGTACATTTTAATATCTTGCTTCTATAATTTGTAGGAGTAGTTGGTGCTCATTTTATTGTACGTAGGTCCTCCTTATCTAAATATACTACATATATGGAATCTTTAGATAGATCCAAGTGTATGTACTTTTTTAGAAATTTTTGAAGTAATCAGCCGAAGGTAATCATGAATATACTATCGCGAAGTCAAGAAAGTATGTCAACTCCTATGGACGAATTTAAATTATTTTTAAAGTGAAGTACCATCCGACTAATCTGGGCACAGAAACCTAAATGTAGTTGGAGATGTAGTGTTTTGTATGACGTTTCCTTCTATGTGGTTTCATAACTTCTACATGTTTTTTATAATATTAGTTTACTGTTGCCTTTAACTCTATATAGGGGAATAAACATTTTGTTTCATGACAACAGATCACCATGGACGGGGAGTGGCCGCAATACAACAGTGTTGTGTACAATGATCTTGACCCGTTCATGACAAGTGAACATAGCCACCTATTGCAGCACGACCATGGTGATGAGACATATGGTCTACTTGGAGCCACTGCCAACGTGGGAATGATTGATAATACCAACGTTGTTGCTGGAAACCAAGGAAACAACAACGTAGAAACCTACAGTGAGCAGAGGATGGAGACAAGGCGTACCAACTATCACCGTCTCCGCAGAGAACAGATCCAACAACTTGAAGCGTACTATAATTACTCAATCATTGTTTCTTACCTATCGAAGATGATGTTTACTAATGCATTTTCATTAACGTCATCTGTAGTGTCTTCCGGGAAATCCCTTATCCTGATGAGAAACTCCGGAAGAGCCTTAGTGAGAGGCTTGGCATGAGTGCCCAACAGGTCAAGTTCTGGTTCCAAAACCATCGCAGCAACAGTAAGGTAAATACTATTCTTCTCCATGCTGAATAACATGAGATGTCACCACATGGGTCAGCTAAGACATGCAACTATGCAGATTTTTGCGGTTAAATAGTATAAACTCCAATGAACAAAGTAGCATTATTTGTCACCTGAACTCAAAATGCCATGGGTGAGGCTTTTTGGCGCTCTCGCTCAATGGAGAGAGAATTTTAAAAATAATAGAAAATCCAGTTTTTTAGATTCAAAAATATCTGAAGATAAGTTCATAAGTAAGTATATAGATGTGTGTAAAACCTAATTTTGAAATACGTTTTGATGTTAGTTGTACGAAAAATCATGTATGTTAATAGTGAAGAGTACATGTGCTAGACATACGTTGTTTTGCTATTTTTGCGTAACCATCTTAAAAATGTATTTCACCACGTAACTTTACACAGAACTAGTATTCATCGATAGGTATGTGCATATTATTGTCATGCTTTTTTTGAATTCAAATAATATGATTTTTGAAATTTTAAAATTGAGACTACATGAAGCTCGAGCTCCAATAGCAAATCCTACAATGTACTACGATGTTACCTTCGTGAACATGGGGTCATACTCTTATAATAACCGCTGAAATGATGCATTCACGAAATTAATAAATACAGGGCAAGACGCAAAGGCGGGAGACCACCACTCTTCAGTTAGAGAACAAGATGCTAAAATCTGACAGGCAAGCCATCTTGTCGGCTATGGAAAATAGCACTTGCCTCAAATGCAGAGGGGCGGTGGTTCAAACTCAGGACACCACAGAGCGCCAACGCTTGTTCAAGGAGAATATGAAGCTCAAGGAGGAACTTAGGCTTGCCGCCACCCATCTTAAAGAGGGTCTCCAACAAAATGGAATGTGGCCCCGATTGACCCGCAACTAACCACACTGTCTTTGGTCGTTTCCAACGTTATCCTGTCGCATGTACGCTAGTTTTGCTTGATTCCTAGGCATGCAAATAATGCATCATGTTGTGTGTGTATGTGGACGACTTGGATGCTAGTTTATTTCTTTTGTAGGCTGTCATGGTTGCTTCGTGGGATGGCATGAGATCTGGCAATCATGGCAACAATGTATGGGTTGTGGAGTGAGTGGTTTTGGGATGGCATTGCCGTGAAGCTCAGTCCAATGCCCATCTTTTTATCTTCGAGTTTGTATCCAAACAGATCAAGTAGAGTCAAAATAATTAAAAAGGAGAAGAAGAATAATCAAAGCAGCGTATTGAATGTCACGCCATAATTTTCAATGTCTTCTAACATTTCTTCGCGTAAGTATTTCATTTATTGAGATACCTTTGTCAATGATCCTTTTTGGCAACGAAAAATGATATCTGTGCATTGATCACGTTCCGGAGCCATTGGGGAAGTGGATCGCAATAGTCATCTACCTCACAAACTCCCCGCTATATGCACCTGTCGAGTCATGCACGGAGCAGGATCAAGAGGACCCGTAGTAGCTACAGGTAGTGCAATATTTCGTGAAGGAGTCCATGGGATCTTATCTAGTTTCGGATGGTCATATTGAATGTGTATACATACATTGCCAATAAAATTACACTTTGGACATATGTAGAAAGGTTACCACTAAGTTCAAAATTCTGATACTTAGCTTTGCTTATCTTACTGCAGCTGTCGACGAATGTAGTAACGACAACCCTTGTCCTGTGGGATGCACTTGTCAGAGTAGCATTGGAGGATACCAGTGTGCTTGCTGAGTAGAAAAAAATTGCAAGTCAATACTTGCAGCCCAGATATTGTCTTGATACTAGGTAACACAAAGGGAAATGAGATTTTATCTATCCCTCGACCTTCAAGTAATTGAGATTTGCTTTTGTCTAATGCTTAAATAAATTTCATTGTCGTACCTCGTAATTGTCCTAGATGAGTTCTGAGATTTTACCACATAAGAAATAAGCCATACCGTGTGAGTTATCTGCCTAAACAAGTAATCATGTACATGCAATGCACGTAGATATTAGACAAGATAATAATTGCATTAGTCAATAGTGTTGGGTAGATATTAACTGCACATTGATATTAGCCGGGATATAATTACTTGATTGGCACTAACACCGATATTAGGTTGTCTATTATTAGAGGATTATGGTGTAAAACATGTTTAGCGCTAAACACGGAGGCAATAAAGACAATTGGATAGACCAGGTTGAATGCTTGAATTAGTTTGATATCCACAACTTTCCCTTTTTGTATTGGTATAGATGGTGCAAGAACGAAATGTATGGCTTGCAGCAGAGCTAATTTCCATGAAATTAACGCAATCTACCCTTTCTTTTCTTACGTGACAAAA
>NW_025238979.1:0-4043 GCF_018294505.1 Triticum aestivum
TGACACTTGGTAGAGTGCTCTAGAACGTAATAATCCAAGGAATAATTACGTAGAGACTTTGAGAGTATAATGGTGTGTATACTTCATAGCCCCATATTTCTTAACTTCGCAACTGGTGTGCAATGCATGTTGGAAATATGCCCTAGAGGCAATAATATTGTTTTATGATATTTCCGTGTTCATAATTAAGAGTTTATATTCTATGTTATAACTTCTATGATTCTGGAATATACGATTCAGTGGAAAACTCATATACATGTGTGGAATGATAAATAATAAAAATTAGATACCTGGTCCCGCCTCTAAGACTAGCCCAAGCGTTGATTCATTTCGGGAATATTCAATAGACGTTACTACAACTTTGCATTATTTTTTTGTAATTTCATGATGTCCGATACATTTCATAAAAAAGTCAATTATGTTTCAACATGTACCAACATATCTTACAAATTGCTTGGAGTTTCCTCTCTCATTGCATCCACATAAATCGGTTAGTTACATTTCACAAGATCCACATACTTAATGACATAGCAATAAATGGCTTGTTTTTGGTAATCAGTGAAGACTACCACCTACTATTCTATTGATTACTTGTGGAGGAAGGAAACATACTGACCATTAGATCAGCATTGTGCAGCAGAGAAGCATCAATAGTTGTGCTTGACAAACACTCGAGTGCAATGCAGATGGATTAAATACATTAACATCTTAAAAATGGGCTATAATTTTTCACGGGAATAAAATTGTATGATTAGTTAGTGTTCTAAGAGTATATAACTTTTGTGTTCTAAGAGTATCTACCTTTTGTGCTAAGTACTCATTGAAATAAAATACTCATGGAAATAGACTTCCCCCTTGCTTTATAAATAAAGCAACCACCACATCCATATACCAAGTTCACGTGATGCAACCAAAACATAAATAGTTTACTGGAGGCGTCAACAGAAACACATTCAAAAAACAACTATAGAAGAAAGCAAAAAAAAAGGGCCATCAAGTGGCCGGTAGAACAGAAAATCTACGGCGAAGGGAGACGACATGCGTCAGCATTATAACCAAGTCGGATACGATCCCATTGTCTGGAGAGCGTGTGTCGGTGCTACAAAAATGCAAGGAATTTGATAATAGAGTTGAATAGACAAAGCTCCAAAGAAATCTCACAACGGTACATGAGAATAAGATGTGTGACCCTGAACAAGAACATGAAACTGAACATAGATTTCACAAAAACAATTACCGTAAAAGAAACATAACAGGGGCTGATTGATCTTTAAAACAGGCTTTCGTCCTGCTTTATATATAAAGCAACAATCAATCAAGTACACGGCCGAATGATACAAGCTGAGGAGGTAGCCCTCATACAACACCGATCCCAAGATACCTGATCACGTAAGACGCACGCGACTACGCTACCAAGGAGCACAGGAAGAACTAAAACCAACACCACACTACGCCCTATAACACCTAAGCTCCGCGACAACACCCTCAAGAGGGAGAATGACGCCAAGCGCCGCCGCTGCCGATTCCACAATGAACACATGTTTCATGTTCTTGGCGACTCCATGTATCAAACTATCCACCTACGAAGAAAAAGTGTAGTTCCAAACTATCAGCGGGACAAGTTATCTTTTGGCTCACTTAGTTCATCACTGTTTCTGCCCCTATATTCTGTGACGACCCAGTCGACATGGCTCCTTTGCAACCTGCTTGCGGCTGATTCCTGTGGACGCGTTGATCTTGCCTAGCCAGACATCGGCGACGTGCTGGTTAGCCGCCTCCGTCAGATGGACGCCGTCCTAGTACAACCAAGCAGACGGATTTCGGCACGTCGTCGCGGCTGCATCGCCGCATGGAACCGTCGCGTTCATTCCGTACCTTCCAGGCCCTCCACAGCAAACCATAAGTACGTCCTCTTGAAAACCTGCAATCATCGATCTATCAACGTCAACCACCTTCCATGATGACCTTTTGTCTGTGTGCTATGCTGATCAACTAATGTAGATTCTTCCAGCAGAATTGGCGGTGCTAACCAAACTTGTGCGCGACTCCACCATCTCCATGATTGGGCCGAAGAAATCGGCGTAGATGATCTTGATGTTGCAGTGCTTGGTCCGGAGCTTGGCGAGAGCCGCCTGCAGCAGCAGGTTGTGGTGCAGCCCCAGCTCGTTGTGCGCTGTCAGACAGCCTGATTTTTTTGTTTCTCTCAAACGGAAAAACGTAAAAACTTAAAACTTTGCAGGACAGCAACACATTCTAGCTATAATGTGGGATAAAACTGTTGGATTTTTTCAAGCATTATGAACGTTTGAAATGTATTTTTTAATCACAAAAATCATTTTGTATATTTACGTCGGACCAAAAAATCTGGATGTTTTTTCACACATTGAAGTTCTAAAGTTTGTTTGATCTGAAAAGTTTGATGTCCAAATGTTGTTTCATTTGAGAGAAACAAAAAAAGAGAATTTTTCATATAGTAAGTTAGTTGGAGTGAACGGATCTCAAAGCAATGTTGGAGGGGTAAATAAGGGGTTCCATGTAGCTCGACCTTCACACGAACTTTCTGATTTCAGCTCCATGGCTAGTAGTTAAGAATTATATAGATTTCTACTATGAAAAAAATTGACAACGAGTCTTTCCAACATGTTTCGATTAATATTTCATTTTCTTTCAACAAAATTTCGTGGACAACAATATTTGCACCAATTTCAGTCATGTTCCAGACACCATTCATACTCATTTAAAATATTTTTCAATAAGTTTCACTTTTTCCAATACATTTCAGTGAATGTACATTAATACCAATGGATTTCAAGCATGCTTCATACATGTACCAAACATATCTTACAAATTCCTTAGAGCATCCTCTTTCATTCGATCCACATAAATCGAGCAGTCACATTTCACAAGATCCACATACTTGATTATTGACATAGGGATACATGACTGATAGCAAAGTCACATAAGACCAAAAGTATGCATAGGCGAGGGGAAAAAACACAAAGCGATCAGATCTGTTATCGGCAAACTACAACAACAATGGTCATATCTTTCGGCTCACTTAGTTCGTCATTCGCTGTTTTGTACCCCTAGATTTTGTGACGGCCTAGTCGACATGGCCCTCTGCACCCTGCTGCTTGCGGCTGACTCCTGTGGACGAGTTGATCTCGCCCAGCCAGACATCAGCGATGTGCCGGTTAGCCGCCTCCGTCAGGTGGGCGCCGTCCCAGTACAGCCGAGCAGATGGATCCTGGCACGTCGTCGCGGCTGCATCGCCGCATCTAAGCGTCGAGTTGAATCGGTACCTTCCAGGCCCTCCACAGCACACCATAAGTACGTCCTCTTCAAAACCTGCAATCATCCATCCATGAGCGTCAACCACCTTCCATGCATGATCACATTTTGTCTGTGTGCTAAGATTCTTTCAGTTGAGTTGGCGGCGCTAACCGAACTTGTGCGGCGATTCCACCATCTCCATGATTGGGCCGAAGAAATCGGCGTAGATGATTTTGACGTTGCGGTGGTTGGCCCGAAGCCTGGACAGCGCCGCCTGCAGCAGCGCGTTGTGGTACAGCCCCAGCTCGTTGTGCGCTGTCAGGCAGCCGGTTTTGGAGTCGTATGCTGCCGGTGGTGCATCGGCGAACTTGGTCAGGATGGGCGGCGAGCATCCCGACGGGATCACGCCAGGAACCACCAGGCTTCTCGCTCCGTGCTTGATCAGCCTCTGTTGACAGACACCAACAATTGGTTATCATCGGTGCTTGGCGAGCTTCACGACTACGACGTACATAAAAGTAGTAGAGAGTACCTCGATGGCGGTGGAGATGGTGGCGACGACATCTGGAACGAAAGACCGGACTTCCTGCACCGTTTTCCGTTGGAAGGAGAGGTGATAGTCGTTGACTCCGAACTCGCCCACCAAGAAGAGGGATCTGCCGAAAAATTTCTTGCACTCTGGATGCAATGCAAGATGCGTGTCATTTGATTGAGTTTTCATTAAGCGTTGATTTCTAATCTAATCTAAGGCATGATAGATGCAGATGTGA
>NW_025238980.1:0-4043 GCF_018294505.1 Triticum aestivum
TGACACTTGGTAGAGTGCTCTAGAACGTAATAATCCAAGGAATAATTACGTAGAGACTTTGAGAGTATAATGGTGTGTATACTTCATAGCCCCATATTTCTTAACTTCGCAACTGGTGTGCAATGCATGTTGGAAATATGCCCTAGAGGCAATAATATTGTTTTATGATATTTCCGTGTTCATAATTAAGAGTTTATATTCTATGTTATAACTTCTATGATTCTGGAATATACGATTCAGTGGAAAACTCATATACATGTGTGGAATGATAAATAATAAAAATTAGATACCTGGTCCCGCCTCTAAGACTAGCCCAAGCGTTGATTCATTTCGGGAATATTCAATAGACGTTACTACAACTTTGCATTATTTTTTTGTAATTTCATGATGTCCGATACATTTCATAAAAAAGTCAATTATGTTTCAACATGTACCAACATATCTTACAAATTGCTTGGAGTTTCCTCTCTCATTGCATCCACATAAATCGGTTAGTTACATTTCACAAGATCCACATACTTAATGACATAGCAATAAATGGCTTGTTTTTGGTAATCAGTGAAGACTACCACCTACTATTCTATTGATTACTTGTGGAGGAAGGAAACATACTGACCATTAGATCAGCATTGTGCAGCAGAGAAGCATCAATAGTTGTGCTTGACAAACACTCGAGTGCAATGCAGATGGATTAAATACATTAACATCTTAAAAATGGGCTATAATTTTTCACGGGAATAAAATTGTATGATTAGTTAGTGTTCTAAGAGTATATAACTTTTGTGTTCTAAGAGTATCTACCTTTTGTGCTAAGTACTCATTGAAATAAAATACTCATGGAAATAGACTTCCCCCTTGCTTTATAAATAAAGCAACCACCACATCCATATACCAAGTTCACGTGATGCAACCAAAACATAAATAGTTTACTGGAGGCGTCAACAGAAACACATTCAAAAAACAACTATAGAAGAAAGCAAAAAAAAAGGGCCATCAAGTGGCCGGTAGAACAGAAAATCTACGGCGAAGGGAGACGACATGCGTCAGCATTATAACCAAGTCGGATACGATCCCATTGTCTGGAGAGCGTGTGTCGGTGCTACAAAAATGCAAGGAATTTGATAATAGAGTTGAATAGACAAAGCTCCAAAGAAATCTCACAACGGTACATGAGAATAAGATGTGTGACCCTGAACAAGAACATGAAACTGAACATAGATTTCACAAAAACAATTACCGTAAAAGAAACATAACAGGGGCTGATTGATCTTTAAAACAGGCTTTCGTCCTGCTTTATATATAAAGCAACAATCAATCAAGTACACGGCCGAATGATACAAGCTGAGGAGGTAGCCCTCATACAACACCGATCCCAAGATACCTGATCACGTAAGACGCACGCGACTACGCTACCAAGGAGCACAGGAAGAACTAAAACCAACACCACACTACGCCCTATAACACCTAAGCTCCGCGACAACACCCTCAAGAGGGAGAATGACGCCAAGCGCCGCCGCTGCCGATTCCACAATGAACACATGTTTCATGTTCTTGGCGACTCCATGTATCAAACTATCCACCTACGAAGAAAAAGTGTAGTTCCAAACTATCAGCGGGACAAGTTATCTTTTGGCTCACTTAGTTCATCACTGTTTCTGCCCCTATATTCTGTGACGACCCAGTCGACATGGCTCCTTTGCAACCTGCTTGCGGCTGATTCCTGTGGACGCGTTGATCTTGCCTAGCCAGACATCGGCGACGTGCTGGTTAGCCGCCTCCGTCAGATGGACGCCGTCCTAGTACAACCAAGCAGACGGATTTCGGCACGTCGTCGCGGCTGCATCGCCGCATGGAACCGTCGCGTTCATTCCGTACCTTCCAGGCCCTCCACAGCAAACCATAAGTACGTCCTCTTGAAAACCTGCAATCATCGATCTATCAACGTCAACCACCTTCCATGATGACCTTTTGTCTGTGTGCTATGCTGATCAACTAATGTAGATTCTTCCAGCAGAATTGGCGGTGCTAACCAAACTTGTGCGCGACTCCACCATCTCCATGATTGGGCCGAAGAAATCGGCGTAGATGATCTTGATGTTGCAGTGCTTGGTCCGGAGCTTGGCGAGAGCCGCCTGCAGCAGCAGGTTGTGGTGCAGCCCCAGCTCGTTGTGCGCTGTCAGACAGCCTGATTTTTTTGTTTCTCTCAAACGGAAAAACGTAAAAACTTAAAACTTTGCAGGACAGCAACACATTCTAGCTATAATGTGGGATAAAACTGTTGGATTTTTTCAAGCATTATGAACGTTTGAAATGTATTTTTTAATCACAAAAATCATTTTGTATATTTACGTCGGACCAAAAAATCTGGATGTTTTTTCACACATTGAAGTTCTAAAGTTTGTTTGATCTGAAAAGTTTGATGTCCAAATGTTGTTTCATTTGAGAGAAACAAAAAAAGAGAATTTTTCATATAGTAAGTTAGTTGGAGTGAACGGATCTCAAAGCAATGTTGGAGGGGTAAATAAGGGGTTCCATGTAGCTCGACCTTCACATGAACTTTCTGATTTCAGCTCCATGGCTAGTAGTTAAGAATTATATAGATTTCTACTATGAAAAAAATTGACAACGAGTCTTTCCAACATGTTTCGATTAATATTTCATTTTCTTTCAACAAAATTTCGTGGACAACAATATTTGCACCAATTTCAGTCATGTTCCAGACACCATTCATACTCATTTAAAATATTTTTCAATAAGTTTCACTTTTTCCAATACATTTCAGTGAATGTACATTAATACCAATGGATTTCAAGCATGCTTCATACATGTACCAAACATATCTTACAAATTCCTTAGAGCATCCTCTTTCATTCGATCCACATAAATCGAGCAGTCACATTTCACAAGATCCACATACTTGATTATTGACATAGGGATACATGACTGATAGCAAAGTCACATAAGACCAAAAGTATGCATAGGCGAGGGGAAAAAACACAAAGCGATCAGATCTGTTATCGGCAAACTACAACAACAATGGTCATATCTTTCGGCTCACTTAGTTCGTCATTCGCTGTTTTGTACCCCTAGATTTTGTGACGGCCTAGTCGACATGGCCCTCTGCACCCTGCTGCTTGCGGCTGACTCCTGTGGACGAGTTGATCTCGCCCAACCAGACATCAGCGATGTGCCGGTTAGCCGCCTCCGTCAGGTGGGCGCCGTCCCAGTACAGCCGAGCAGATGGATCCTGGCACGTCGTCGCGGCTGCATCGCCGCATCTAAGCGTCGAGTTGAATCGGTACCTTCCAGGCCCTCCACAGCACACCATAAGTACGTCCTCTTCAAAACCTGCAATCATCCATCCATGAGCGTCAACCACCTTCCATGCATGATCACATTTTGTCTGTGTGCTAAGATTCTTTCAGTTGAGTTGGCGGCGCTAACCGAACTTGTGCGGCGATTCCACCATCTCCATGATTGGGCCGAAGAAATCGGCGTAGATGATTTTGACGTTGCGGTGGTTGGCCCGAAGCCTGGACAGCGCCGCCTGCAGCAGCGCGTTGTGGTACAGCCCCAGCTCGTTGTGCGCTGTCAGGCAGCCGGTTTTGGAGTCGTATGCTGCCGGTGGTGCATCGGCGAACTTGGTCAGGATGGGCGGCGAGCATCCCGACGGGATCACGCCAGGAACCACCAGGCTTCTCGCTCCGTGCTTGATCAGCCTCTGTTGACAGACACCAACAATTGGTTATCATCGGTGCTTGGCGAGCTTCACGACTACGACGTACATAAAAGTAGTAGAGAGTACCTCGATGGCGGTGGAGATGGTGGCGACGACATCTGGAACGAAAGACCGGACTTCCTGCACCGTTTTCCGTTGGAAGGAGAGGTGATAGTCGTTGACTCCGAACTCGCCCACCAAGAAGAGGGATCTGCCGAAAAATTTCTTGCACTCTGGATGCAATGCAAGATGCGTGTCATTTGATTGAGTTTTCATTAAGCGTTGATTTCTAATCTAATCTAAGGCATGATAGATGCAGATGTGA
>NW_025238981.1:0-4043 GCF_018294505.1 Triticum aestivum
TGGACGTGTGTAATTTATCTATTAATCATATGCAAAAATAATTAACTAAATATCACTCTCCAAATAAAAATGGCATCAATTCTCGTGAGCACTAAAGTTTCTGTTTTTTTACAGCAAGATCAAAAAGACTTTCCCCAAGTCTTCCCAACGGTTCTACTTGGCACAAACACTACTTAAATACAAAAAACACAACCAAAACAGAGGCTAGATAAATTATTTATTACTAAAAAGGATCAAAAAACAAGGAATAAAAATAAAAATTGGGTTGCCTCTCAACAAGCGCTATCATTTAACGCCCCTAGCTAGGCATGATGATTTCAATGATGCTCACATAAAAGATAAGAATTGAAACATAAAGAGAGCATCATGAAGAATATGACTAGCAAATTTAAGTCTAACCCACTTCCTATGTATATGGATTTTGGGAGAAAACAACTTGTGGGAACCATAATCAACTAGCATATGAGGGCAAAACAAGCATAACTTCAAAACTTTAAGCACATAGAGAGGAAACTTGATATTATTGCAATTCCTACAAGCATATATTCCACCCTCATAATAATTTTCAGTAGCATCACGAATGAATTCCACAATATAACCAGCACCTAAAGCATTCTTTTCATGATGCACAAGCATAGAGTTTTTATTACTCTCCACATAAGCAAATTTCTTCACATCAATAGTAGTGGGAGCAAACTTAACGAAATAACTATCATGTGAGGCATAATCCAATTGAAAATTAAAATCACGATGACAAGTTTCATGGATATCATTATTCTTTATAGCATACAAGTCATCACAATAACCATCATCGATAGCAACTTTGTTCTCATAATCAATTGGAACCTCTTCCAAAAGGGTGGAATCATTACTAACTAAAGTCATGACCTCTCCAAATCCACTTTTATAATTATCATAATAAGATTCAATATCCTCCAGAATAGTGGGATCATCACTTCCTAAAGTTGACACTCTTCCAAACCCACTTTCATCCATATAATCATCATAAATAGGAGGCATGCTATCATCATAATAAATTTGCTCATCAAAACTTGAGGGACAAAAAATATCATCTTTATCAAACATAGCTTCCCCAAGCCTGTGGCTTTGCATATCATTAGCATCATGGATATTCAAGGAATTCATACTAAAAACATTGCAATCATGCTCATCATTCAAATATTTAGTGCCAAACATTCTAATGCATTATTCTTCTAACACTTTTGCACAATTTTCCTTTCCATCATACTCACGAAAGATATTAAAAAGATGAAGCGTATGAGGCAAACTTGATTCCATTTTTTGTAGTTTTATTTTATAAAATAAACTAGTGACAAAACAAGAAACAAAAAGATTCAATTGCAAGATCTAAAGATATACCTTCAAGCACTCACCTCCCCGGCAACGGCGCCAGAAAAGAGCTTGATGTCTACTACACAACCTTCTTCTTGTAGACGTTGTTGGGACTCCAAGTGCAGCGGCTTGTAGGACAGTAGCAAATTTCCCTCAAGTGGATCACCTAAGGTTTATCAATCTGTGGGAGGCGTAGGATGAAGATGGTCTCTCTCAAGCAACCCTGCAACCAAATAACAAAGAGTCTCTTGTGTCTCCAACACACCCAATACAATGGTAAATTGTATAGGTGCACTAGTTCGGCGAAGAGATGGTGATACAAGTGCAATATGGATGGTACATATAGGTTTTTGTAATCTGAAAATATAAAAACAGTAAGGTAACTAATGATAAAAGTGAGCACAAACGGTATTGCAATGCTAGGAAACAAGGCCTAGGGTTCATACTTTCACTAGTGCAAATTCTCTCAACAATAATAACATAATTGGATCATATAACTATCCCTCAACATGCAACAAAGAGTCACTAAAAGTCACTAATAGCGGAGAAAAAATGAATTGATTATGGTAGGGTATGAAACCACCTCAAAGTTATCCTATATGATCGATCTATTCAAGAGTTCGTAGTAAAATAACGTGAAGCTATTCTTTCCGTTCAATCTATCATAGTTCATACTAGAATAACACCTTAAGACACAAATCAACCAAAACCCTAATGTCACCTAGATACTCCAATGTCACCTCAAGTATCCGTTGGTATGATTATACGATATGCATCACACAATCTCAGATTAATCTATTCAACCAAAACAAAGAATTTCAAAGAGTGCCCCAAAGTTTCTACCAGAGAGTCAAGATGAAAACGTGTGCCAACCCCTATGCATAAGTTCACGAGGTCACGGAACTCGCAAGTTGATCACCAAAACATACATCAAGTGGATCACATGATATCCCATTGTCACCACAGATAAGCACGTGCAAGACATACATCAAGTGTTCTCAAATCCTTAAAGACTCAATCCGATAAGATAACTTCAAAGGGAAAACTCAATCCATTACAAGAGAGTAGAGGGGGAGAAACATCATAAGATCCAACTATAATAGCAAAGCTCGCGATACATCAAGATCGTACCACCTCAAGAACACGAGAGAGAGAGAGAGAGAGAGAGAGAGAGAGAGAGAGAGAGATCAAACACATAGCTACTGGTACATACCCTCAGCCCCGAGGGAGAACTACTCCCTCCTCGTCATGGAGAGCACCGGGATGATGAAGATGGCCACCGAAGAGGGATTACCCCCTCCGGCAGGGTGCCGGAACGGGTCTAGATTGGTTTTCAGTGGCTATGGAGGCTTCTGGCAGCGGAACTCCCGATCTATTCTGTTCCCCGATGTTTTTAGGGTATATGGACATATATAGGTGAAACAAGTCGGTTAGGGGAGCCACGAGGGGCCCACGAGGGTGGGGGCACACCCAGGGGGCAGGCATGCCTCCATGCCTCGTGGCCACCTCGAAGCTTCCCTGACGTAAACTTGAAGTCTCCGGGATTGCTTCCATTCCAAAAATAACTTTCCCGAAGGTTCCATTCCGTTTGGACTCCGTTTGATATTCCTTTTCTTCCAAACACTAAAATAGGCAAGAAAACAACAATTTGGGCTAGGCCTCCGGTTAATAGGTTAGTCCCAAAAATAATATAAAAGTGTATAATAAAGCCCATAAACATCCAAAATAGATAATATAATAGCATGGAACAATAACAAAAATTATAGATATGTTGGAGACGTATCAAGGCCGCTCCTGAGGAGGTCTTCTGTCGTCCGCCACGCGAGATTTGGCCCCTCGCGAGGGTCTTGAATTCCTTGCTGGTGAAGATGGGCCGTATGGTCCCGCTCGTAGAGCCATGCCATGGGCCGCAGGCAGGCAAGTCTGGGGAGCCCCGTTCCTAGAACACGGACAGTAGCCCCCGGGCCCAAGACACGCTCGGGCTTGGCTTCGAGGCGAAGCCAAAGGTCAAGTGCGAAGCGCCGCGGGCCCCAATAGCTTGCACCCTTGGTCGACGCATGGCGGTTGATTGGACGTGGGCGTCTCTGCTTCCCCATGCTGCCCCGGCAACTGCTCGACTTGACAAGTCCCTGCGACATGCTCGGAAAACCATCATTACATGTGATCGTGGGGGGTGTTGGTTGGCCTCCTCCTGGTATAAATGGGAGGGGGCGGAGCCCCCGTCGCCCATCTTTCCTCTGCCTCTTCCGCTTCTTCTCCTTCCTTGCTCCTCTCCTGCTACCAATGGCGCCGTCAAAGAGGTTCACTGCCGTGGAGAAGGGGAAGGCCCCTCGCGAGGGGCCCGGCTCACCGGTGCCCAAGCGTGGACGCGGCCGTCCACGCAAGCACACCGCAACCCCCACCGTGGCCCCACGCAGCCGTGGTGGTGCCGCTTCGCGGGGCAGGGGTCGCTCCGGTCATGGTGGTCCCGTTGACGAGGGGAGATGTGCCGTGGTCGCAAGACCTCCCCGGCCGCGCTTCCAGTCGTCGGAGATGCTGCTGTAGTTCGTCGTCTGGTCAGCGAACCAGGCCGACAACTGGCTTTAGCTCCCGCGCTTCTTCGCCAATGAGCTGCCGGCCTTAGGTCTAGGCGGGCTTTGGCTACAGGCAGATGGCTGCTGCAGCAGGGCTTCCTGGGTCGCGGTCGAGGT
>NW_025238982.1:0-4043 GCF_018294505.1 Triticum aestivum
TAGCACTACAGGGAAAAGCCTAGCAGTAGCGCGGGTTTTTGGCATACCAGTGGCAATGTAAAAATGAAAACGTTGTTAGGAAGGACAACATTAGCAATGTAAAAATCAAAATGTCGTTAGGAAGAGAGAAGAAGGGCAGCAATGGTGAGGGGAGAGGGGAAATGAGGGGTGGAGAGGGCAAAGGGGGGGAGGAGGGGGAGAGGGGGTGAAAAGGTGGCAGCAGCCACGCCTAGCGGTAGCGCTGTTTTCAAGAAAGCGCTGCTGCTATTGCACTTAGTAGTAGCGCTTTCCAGGAAAAGCGCTACTATTAAGTCGGACCCATTATTAGTAGCGGTGCCATAAAAAAAAGCGCTACTGCTAAAACTAGGGCTGGAATTCGAGCCGAGCCGAACCAGCTTGACTAGACTCGCTAGAGCTCGTTTTGTTAAGGAGCTAGCTCGACTCGACTCGTTACTATAACGAGCTCAAACCCAAGATTGGCTCGACTCATATAACTCGCAAGCTGACTCGTTTAGCTTGTTAAGCTCGTTAAAGATATGAACATTAAACCTCAAATATGATAAAAATGATTAGGTATATATTCTAAACATATACATCACCAAACAATTGTAATTTCCTTGTATCGCATGAGTCTCGTGGGCCGCTGGGCTTCAATGGTTGGGCCTTGCGTTGTGTGCCTAGGATGCAGGGTGCTGAGTGACTGATTTTTTTGGATTGGGAGTGGCCGATCTTTTGTACCGAGCCTAACGAGTTACACGGGTACTCGTGAGATTGGCTCGTTGTAAGGGCATTTGTATCCCATAGATGTTTTGGTGATTGATGACAATGCTTTTGCGGACTAATCATGTGCATTGAGTTTTTCAGAGATTCATCCTTTGGCACGAGACGATTCCCTCCCCTCGGAGTTTGAAGCGAAGACGGTGTAGTACTTTCGATTTAGTTTGGTGGACTAGTTTCGTAGGGATCACCGTACTATCAAGAGGAGGTCCGCTTTGGAAAGGCTAGGGTGGAATCATCACGTACACTTCCTTTGCACACCCTCCGAGCCTTTCCGCTTCGATGACGAGCTCGTTCCCCTATCTCAGTGTGCCCTCTCTGTTCCCAGCGGCAGTACCGCGGGCCGGAGCGGTAGTACCGCTTGGGTGCTACAAGCGGCAGTACTGCTCCACAGCGGTAGTACCGCTGTAACCCCCAGCCGTAGTACCGCTGCGGCTTTGTGCTAGTACCGCCTCGATTCGAGGGGTCTTTTTCCGTGTCGGGTTTTACGGTACTAGCCACGGCAGTGGGGGGGGGGCGGTAGTACCGCTCGTGTGCGGTAGTACCGCCCTGACCACCGCGGTAGTACCGCTCTGGGCCCAGCGGCAGTACCGCGAGGGGGGGCGGTAGTACCGCTGGCCAAGCGGTAGTACCGCTCTCTGCGGGGCTGAAGTGGGGGGTAACGGTTGGATTGCTCCCCCCACTATAAAAGGGGGTCTTCTTCCCCAAAGTTGACCCACCTCTTCCCCCAAAAGCTTCATTGTTGCTCCAAGCTCCATTTTCGCCCGATCTCTCTCCCTAGCCAATCAAACTTGTTGATTTGCTCGGGATTGGTTGAGAAGGCCCCGATCTACACTTCCACCAAGAGAAATTTGATTTCCCCCACTTATCCCTAGCGGATCTTGTTACTCTTTGGTGTTTGAGCACCCTAGACGGTTGAGGTCACCGCGGAGCCATAGTCCATTGTGGTGAAGCTTTGTGGCGTTGTTGGGAGCCTCCAATTAAGTTGTGGAGATTGCCCCAACCTTGTTTGTAAAGGTTCGGTCGCCGCCTTCAAGGGCACCAATAGTGGAATCACGGCATCTCGCATTGTGTGAGGGCGTGAGGAGAATACGGTGGCCCTAGTGGCTTCTTGGGGAGCATTGTGCCTCCACACCGCTCTAACGGAGATGTACTTCCCCTCAAAAGGAAGGAACTTCGGTAACACATCCTTGTCTCCACCGGCTCCACTCTTGGTTATCTCTTACCTTTACTTGTGCACGCTTATATTGTGTTGTATCCCTTTCTTGCTTGTGCGTTGTTGTTGTTGCATGATATAGGTTGCTCACCTAGTTGCATATCTAGACAACCTACTTTGATGCAAAGTTTAAATTGGTAAAGAAAAGCTAAAAATTGTTAGTTGCCTATTCACCCCCCCTCTAGTCAACTATATCAATCCTTTCAATTGGTATCAAAGCCTCGTCTCTTTATTAAGGACTTTACCGTCCAAAGAGTATGGTTGACGTCGTAGATGGTGTGGAGGAGCACTCCGGTGTGAATCCGGTCTCGTCTACGGGAGATGGGGGAACCGCGGTCCCTCGTGAGGAATTCAATGTGGCCTTGGATACATTGAAAACCTCCATGACGACCGAGGTCGAAAGCATGTTTAATAAATTCTTAGAAGGGCTTAAACTTTCCACCGCACCGTTGAAAGTGGGTGATGCCGCTAACAAGGTGACGGATGCTACCTCCGACAAGGGGGAAGCTACTAGCGAGAAAGCTCCTTCGTCTAGTGGTAAAAATGGGACCAGCATCTTTGCCCATGTGGAACCTCCACCTGTCTATGGTGGACCGCTCCCTTCCACTCATTTGAATCATGCCGGCCCGGCCCCTAAGATTGAGAAGAATGTAGATTTTGATTCTTGGGTCTATCGTTTTAAGCGTCATTTAAATCATGTGAACACTAACCTTTGGAGAATCCTTGAAGAAGGTTTTTATCCGCATGACCGAAGTAACTTCACTCCTAGAGAAGTTGTGGATCATCAATTCAATGAGAATGCTCTCTTCATCATCCAAGAAGCAATCCCACCCGAAGATCTTCCTCATCTCCGGCCTTACACCGTGTCCAAATATGCTTGGCTCCAAGTTGTTTCCCTCTATCGGGGAAGCGCAAGCATTCAACGCTCCAACTATGAAGTGGTGCAAGATGAAGCCGACGAGTTTGCAATGAAAGAAGATGAAGAACCTCGTGAGCTTTTTCGTAGAGTAACCAAACTCGCGGTCTTTCTCCGAGATCATGGAAGTAAGGACACGGATGACAATTGGATCAAGCGCAAATTCCTCAAGGCAATGATGCCCTACCACAAAGCCATGTCCTCCGTAATTCGTCAAAGGCCGGACTTCCACACCTTGTCATCAAGTGAAGTGTTGGATGAGTTTGTTGCTATGAGCATCTTGGACAAGACCGCCGACAATGCGGTTCTTCGCTCTCAAAGAGTAAAGAAGCCCAACCTTGCTCTAAAGGCCAAGGTTAGTATGGAGGAATAGGATGAAGAGGAAGAAGAGGAGGGCAACCTCGAAGATACGAAGTATGCCTATCATGAACACATGGCTCTTGCTTCAAGGCAATTTTGGATCAAGAAGAACACAAGGCCAAACTTCAACAAGAACAATTCAAGTGGCGCAAAGGGCAAGCAACGAGTGAGGACTTTCTTCAATTGTGGCAATGTGAGCCACTTTGTTGCGGAGTGCCCTTACGAGAAGAGGGAAGACAATGGTGGCAAGCTCATTAGAAAGGACAAGGTCAAATCGTTCCCCAACAAGAGAAACTTCACCAAGAAGACTCCTCCCAAGGCATTGGTGGTACAAGAAGAGTACAATGAGGATGATGACGATGATGAAGATGGTGAGTCGGTTGCCATGGCCTCCGTTGCCATTGCGATGACTCCACGGATGTCTCTCTTCGACTCACCCAATGAGAACATCACCGCCAAGTGCCTCATGGCTAAAGCCACCAACAAGGTAACCCCCAACATCAAAACTACCATCATTAATCATCCTTCTTCGACGGATAGCATTGATGAACATGAGGGGACAAATGTGGAGGAAAATGAGTTTGAGACCTTTATGGGTAAACTCAAGGGTAAATCCAAGAAGCACTTCGTTGCTCTCTTGGAACAACTTGGTGAAGCCAATGACATGATCGAGGCTCACGAAGACACCATCTCTAAGATGGAGGGGCATAGTCGTGACTATGCCGATGAGATTTCGGATCTTTCCAATGCTCTTGACGAAGAGCGTGGTCTTCG
>NW_025238983.1:0-4042 GCF_018294505.1 Triticum aestivum
CAGTCGGGAGGCACGGTGTGCGAGAAAAATCACACTCGATGTGGTATTCAGCACCCCAGAGAATTACAAGTCCAAAGAAATCACATTCCAAGTGGCTCCTTTCAGCAGCGAATACCACGCCCTTCTAGGGCGGGACACATTTGCAAGCTTTCGAGCTATACCCCATTACGGGTACATGAAGCTTAAAATGCCCGGACCCAATGGAATCATCACTCTAGCTAGTGATCCGGACGTTGCACTCCGCGCCGAAAACAAAACTGCAGCACTAGCCTTGGAAGCACTGTCTGAAGCCCTAGCAGCAGAAGAATTAACAACGATGTGCGCCGCCGTGGACAGGGACGATGTGATACTCGACAAACGACCCAAGTCCACCTCATTTAAACCTGCAGATGAGATAGTCAAATTCCAAGTCCACCCAACGGACCCCACGAAGACAGCTTCCATCGGGACACAGTTGAGCCCCGCTACGGACGCCGCACTGCGAGACATCTTACATGAGAATTGGGACATTTTCGCCTGGCACCCATCGGACATGCCGGGCATCCCATGCGAATTAGCCGAACATAGGCTTAACATACTAAAGGGATACAAACCTGTCAAATAGACCCTAAGGCGATTTTCAGATCCCAAACGACAAGCCATGGGGGAGGAGCTAGCCAAGCTACTTGAGGCCGGATTTATCAGAGATATCAAACATCCGGATTGGCTGGCGAACTTGGTAATGGTACCAAATAAGGACAAATCCTGGCGCCTGTGCGACGACTTCAAAGACCTTAACAAGACTTTCCCCAAGGATCCCTCTCCCCTCCCTCGCATCGATCAAATCATCGATGCCACAGCAGGACACGACTCGCTGTGTTTCCTTGAAGCTTACTGTGGATACCATCAAATAAAGATGGCAGAGTCCGACCAAGCTGCAATAGCTTTTATAACGCCATACGGCGCTTTCTGCGTCAACACTATGCCTTTCGGGCTTAAGAATGCCGGCGCAACCTACCAACGCATGATTCAAACATGCCTGGAAAAGCAAATCGGCAAAACAGTGGAGGCATACATGGACGACGTAGTCATAAAAACAAGACACGTCGAAACCCTAATAGATGACTTGTGGATTATGTTCGACAACCTCCGAACATACGACATCAGGCTGAACCTAGATAAATGCGTTTTCGGCATCCCCTCTTGAAAACTACCGGGCTTCATCGTTTCCAATAGATGAATTGAAGCTAATCCGACAAAAATCCGAGCTTTGTCGCAGTTGCCTATACCAACAGACCTCAAACACATCCAGAAACTAGCTAGATGCGTGGCTGCTTTGAGCCGCTTTATCTCTAGGTTAGGAGAAAAGGCATTGCCTCTTTACCGCCTTCTTCGACGCACCAAACACTTCGTGTGGACAGATGCAGCCGCGGCTGGACTCGACGAAATAACAACCTTATTGGCCAATAATCCAGTCCTAACAGTGCCAAATATCGGTGAACCTGTGCTGCTGTACATAGCTGCAACACATCAAGTTGTAAGCGCAGTACTCGTCGTCGAACAAGAGGTTGACGGACACAAATTCCCGCTACAGAAGCCGGTTTATTACATATCCATGGTACTCACCCCATGCAAATCCCGATACCCACACTATCAAAAAATAGCATACGCGGTCTTCATGGCATCCTGAAAGCTACGACACTACTTTCAAGAGTGTTCGATTACGGTGGCCTCCGAAGTACCATTAAACGATATAATAAATAACCGCGATGCCACGGGTCAGATCGCTAAATGGGCCATCGAGCTCCTTCCATTCGACATAATATACAAGCCTCGGCGAGCTATCAAGTCGCAAGTATTAGCTGACTTCGTCGCCGAATGGACAGAAGCCCAACTCCCTAAAGAGTACGGCGCGTACTCTAACTGGATCATGCACTTCGACGGCTCTAAAATGCTGGCCGGATTGGGAGCAGGTGTAGTCCTGACGGCTCCCACCGGAGACACGGTCCAATACGTCCTCCAAATATTATACACAGACTCCAACAATGCAGCCGAATATGAGGCTATGTTGCAAGGTCTTCGGATGGCAGTCTCTATGGGCATTCAACGCCTAGAGGTGCGCGAGGATCCAGACCTTGCAATATCCCAAATAAACGGAGACTTTGATGCCAAGGGTCCGAAAATGGCGGCCTACCGTAATACTGTCCTTAAAATGTCAACTCGGTTCGAGGGGCTCGAATTCCACCATGTGGCTCGAGAAAACAATCAAGCAGCAGATGTCCTTGCCCGAATCGGTGCTAAACGCGACCCTGTCCCACCTAACATATTCCTAGAAAGGCTATTCAAGCCATCCGTGGTATGGGAAGGGGAGTCCGGCAATACCAGCACGGATCCGAATACATTCCCAGATTCCGAACTATCAAACATAATCGGAGGCTCTACCACTAAAATAACATCGTCAGCCCACGAAATAATGGCTGTCATCGCCCCGTGGACCGAGCCTTTCTTGGCCTACCTAAATAGGCAGGAGCTCCCTGAAGACCAAAATGAAGCAAGCTGCATCGTCCGGTGTTCTAAAGCTTACAAAGTCCATGAAGGGGAACTCTATTAGAAAAGTGCGACCGGAGTGCTCCAAAGTTGCATCTTCGAAAAGGAAGGGCGGAAGCTCTTGGCTGAAATCCATGCCGGACTGGGCGGGCACCACGCCGCGGCTCAAGCACTAGTCAGCAAAGCCTTCCGTACAGGTTTCTATGGGCCGACGGCCCGAGCAGACGCACAGGACCTTGTCCAACACTGCGTCCGTTGCCAGCTTTTTGCCAATCAGAGTCATATGCCCCCCACCGCTCTCCAAACAATCCCCATAACTTGGCCCTTCGCGGTCTGGGGGCTGGATATGGTTGGACCCGTTAAAGGGGGAAGCCACAAGAAAAAATACTTATTGGTCATGGTAGACAAGTTCACCAAATGGATAGAAGCCAAACCAGTGAAAACGGCCGAATCCGGACTAGTAATGGACTTCATATCCCGGGTCGTACACCGATACGGTGTCCCCCACAGCATCATCACCGATAATGGCTCAAATTTCACAGCCGATGAAGTGAAAGCTTGGTGCAGCAAAATGGGCATTAAGCTCGACTATGCTTCCGTCTACAATCCTCAAACAAATGGCCAGGTCGAACGGGCAAACGGTCTCATCATGAGCAGCATCAAATCCAGACTAGTGCGATCCTTGAAAGAGTTGGATACTCTTTGGGTCAAGGAGTTCGACTCCGTGCTCTGGGGGCTGCGGACCACGCCGAATCGCACCACCGGATACACACCATTTTTTATGGTGTACGGTGCGGAAGCAGTACTACCTTGCAACATAATACATGATTCACCACGCGTATGCATGTACGAAGAGAAGGAAGCCTAGTGAGATCGGCAGGATAACTTGGATGCCCTGGAGGAGGAGCGCGATGTCGCTAAGGCCCGTTCTGCATTCTATCAGCAACAGGCTCGACGATACCAAAGCAGAGAAGTGCGGGCGAAAACTTATAACATTGGCGAGCTCGTCCTACGCTTACCGGAGAAGTAGAAGGACAAGCTCAAACCCAAGTGGGAAGGTCCCTTCGTCATTGACAAAGTTCTCACCGGAGGAGCGTACCGCTTACGTAATGCGTCCGATAACAGACTCGAGCTGAACCCATGGAACGCGGCCAGACTCCGGAGATTCTACGCCCAGTGCTGAACTCAGTGTTTGTCTCCTTACCCCCCCCCCCTTGTCAGTGTCAAAACCGGCGGATCTCGAGTAGGGGGTCCCGATCTGTGCGTCTTAGGCTGATGGTAACAGGAAGCGTGGGACACAATTTTTACCCAGGTTCGGGCCCTCTCGATGGAGGTGAAACCCTACTTCCAAATTGATTAATATTGAAGATATGTGGAATACAAGAGTAGATCTACCACGAGATCGTAGAGGCTAAACCCTAAGAGCTAGCGTATGATTGTATGATTGTAATTGTGATCGGCGATCACGACCGGTTTTTCAATAAAATAATTATTGAGAAAATCGATCTTTAAATCC
>NW_025238984.1:0-4042 GCF_018294505.1 Triticum aestivum
AAGAGTTTATGTCTGTAGGTATGCTGACGGGCTGTCCTGAAGAGGAGATGCCTGGGTCCGCAGGCGATTTGCTGCAAGATCTCTCACAACTGCACGGACGAGCTCGGCAGGTGATGCAGGGTATTGCCCAGGCGTTATGGCCATCCCCTTCCCTGCCAGGAGGCATGGGGGAGCTCGTGGATATGCTCAAAGGAGCTCGGTGGCGCTTCCGGTTATGGAAGGTATCAGCTTGCCGACAAGGTGCAAGGGAAGCCTGGGCCAGGGTGAAGACGCGATACGCCAAGGTGACCCGAACCATATGGCCAAAGTCGGACCGGTGGGGCCACATGGGCAAGAGATTCCCGTAAGTCTGGTGTATGACCAAGTAGTGTTAGCTGCAAAGTATTCCCAACAGGATTGTAAGCTAGATAGCATGTTGGATGGTATAGAGGAAGAATATAGCCAGTCCAAGTGACTATGTAATTCAATGGACATATGTAGTCCCTGGCCGGATTAAAAATTATTTGTCATGGCGGACCTTTTCGCTTCAGCCCCCGGACCCGACAGCTGGGGTGTATCTGAATACCCGCTCAGTTATGTGAAACTGGGGTATGCGTGAAACCAGGCATAGGGGTCATAAGTGCTTAAACAGACAAGTACCCAACTAGTTATGTTATATTACATGGGTAGAAAGAAACATCTTCCAGAGAGAATAGTTCCGTTAGGGGTTCCGTTCCCTGGGTACGCATGCATCGATGTGCATGTCTGAACTGCGAACAGAAGCGCAGGATATAAAACATCTGGGGATTCACGTTGTAATAAACGAAAAAAACATCTTTTGTTCACCGACCGAATATTCACTTAAGAAAGCTAGCTTTCGGCTTCACCCAGTCTGAGGTACACATCCGGCTGAACCAGCAGTAACAATCGCAGAGGTGCTCCCCTTATGCCCTAGTCGAATTGACGGGAATAGAGGTGCTCCTTTTCCAGCCAGAATTCCAGCTTCCGGCATCCCCCTCTTCATGCTAAACCTTGTAAAATAAGAGAGAATAGCCATAAGTATTGAGATATAATGTGCAATAATAGCCCATAATGCAATCAATATTGATATAAAAGCATGACAAAGAAGGAGATCTAACATCCGAATCGCCAACCTTGTCTTCCACGCAAATGAGAGTCCCATCCAGACACGGGACGAAGTCTTGAGTCTTGTATCTTCACGGCCCAACAGTCCAGCCAAAGTATATAGTCCGGCTGTCTGGATACCCCCTTATCCACGACTCCCTCAGTAGCCCCCGAACCAGGCTTCAATGACGATGAGTCCGGCGCGCAGATCGTCTTCAGCATTGCAAGGCGGGTTCTTCCCCAAATCCAGAGTATCTGTTGTAGCAAACAGTGTCCGGCTTCCCATCAATGTTGTATTCCTCGGCTTCTGTGCTTCAATAATGGTCATCTCCACGTGTCGAGCGAATACGAGGAGCCGGAGCATTTTTACATTTGCCACCCCGACCCTGTAGGCAAACTGTCTATTTGAAGAGATGGGGATCCTCAGATCCAAATCTCACCTTCTTCCCTTAAGCAAGCATTCAACAAAGCGCATCCGGAAAAAACCATTCCATCATGGACGGTCGCCGCAGCTCCTCTTCTCGCTCCCTTACCTCTAAGCCAGGTGATTGGGAAAAATGTTCTGTTCCCCACATCCGTTTAGTAGAGTTGCGGACCTAAGGGTTCTTCCACCGGCGTACATGGTCCCCGTCCGAGCAGGACTAGCCACCTACAATGGCGGGGCGCAAGCGGAGAGATCTCCTAACCCATCTAAGGTGGTGCAAGTATGCCTCATCCCATATTTGCTAAGAGGCATCGGGTTTCCAATCCACCCATTCCTCCGCGGGCTCCTGGAGTTCTACGGCCTCCAGTTGCATAACTTTACCCCCGCCTCCATGTTGCACATCACAGGATACGTTGCCCTCTGTGAATTATTCCTGGGCTACGAGGCTCACTTCGAGTTATGGAAGAAGTTATTCTGCCTCGTCCCTCGTAATCAGGGGGATCTATATATCAAGTGGGCGGAGCCGAAATATGGCACGTTGCCCAGACCGGATACCTGTCCGGCACTCCAAAGAAGGCATTTGAAGACTGGCCCTCGGAGTGGTTTTATGTAGATGACGTTCCTGTTCCGTACCCAATCCGGACGGGCCTTCCTGAGTTTAATAACGCTCCGCTGAAGAAACGCCAAAGTTGGCGCCCTCGGAGCCCCCAGGAGGAAGATACCAGAGAAGTCCACTTCCTGATGAGCAGGATAAAGACACTGGCCCAATCAGGACTGACAATAGTCGAGGTTATCTCAATATGCATAATGCGGGGGGTGCAGCCACTTCAATATCAGGGGAAGCCCATGTGGCACTTCAATGGGGAAGACGATGCCACCCGCTGTGGTCGTAAAGGTCCGGACTCTGCCACTGCTCTGGCGGAAATACTGTCCGATTTATATAAAGGAGAAGAAGAGGAGTTCCTCCGTATCAAACCGCGGGATGGATTTTCCATGTACAACTCCCCAAGCTGGGTAAGCCGTTACTCTTTACCCAACTCTATCCATTCTTGCGCCCTTCATCACAATCATTTACCTTGATATTTCTAAGCAGGAACTGAGGAAGGCCGTGAAAGAGTTCAACAGCCCATCTCCGCAGCCAGAGGATCCTGGCCGGGCCCTCGACCCCGGACTTGAAGAAGATCTGGATATATCTGTGGAGCTTGTTGATGGGACATTTTATCAGGCAAGCTGTGACGGCACTTGGTGGCTATTATCACTGATTATCCCGGACTGCTCCCTGCGTCGCGTGTAAGCAAAGCTGAAGCCTTAACTTCTGAAGAGGATTCCTTCCTTATACCATGCCGT
This sequence comes from Triticum aestivum, assembly GCF_018294505.1. NCBI lineage: Eukaryota > Viridiplantae > Streptophyta > Magnoliopsida > Poales > Poaceae > Triticum > Triticum aestivum. The sequence goes on from NW_025238984.1 coordinate 2,876, forward strand.
ATGCACAAATATCGTATTTTTATAGAGACGGCCATCGGAATGCAGCGCCGAGCCCCTGGGGGCTCATCAGCAAAGGGCATCCGGGCCAGGCAGGCTCAAGAGGAAGGCGGTTAGGGTCGAAATGCCGTTGCAGAGGTATAGTTAAAATCTGCTCTGTGATTATCATGTTTGAAATGTAACAACGTCCATCGTGTCCTGGCAGAAAGAGTAGTCGCCGGACTATATTCGGAGATCCTGCCGGTCACGCCTCCACCAGCCGGATTCCAGAACCGGCTTCAAGAGAGGAGGCCAATGCAGGGCCGATGTCGAATTGTCCTCCGACAGAGGATGCAGATAGGCTCACCGCCACAAATTCCGAAGTAGAGAGCGCCATGAATCACCGGCGCCGACGGGCCGTACTTCGTAATGGTATCTTTTCCGAAGAGGCATTCAATGCCTTCAATTCAGGAGTCGCATATATCCGAGCTGCCCAAGATGGACTCGCCCGAGCGACGGACCAGTATGCAAAAGATATATGGGTAAGAAAATTTGATAAGCATGTATATCAGTAGCCCCTGAGACTTGAAACAGTTGGAACAACTGATTTATGGATCATTGTATGCACAGGTTCTTGTACAGAAGAATACCCATTTGTCTCGTGAGCTAGAGGAGTGCAAGACCCAGCGGAGGGCCGCGGTTGCCAAACTAGAGGAATCCCAGAAAGCCTCGTCTGGTAACACTTGTCTCAATAGAGAAATTTTAAGGACATATACCAGTTAGTATTTGGATTGCTTTATAAGTCTAACAGAAAAATCTGCAGACAATCCCGGGGAGAATCCGGAGATCGGAAAAGATAGTGAGTCACATCTCCAAAGACAGCTAAAGACTGGCGAGCGTGTGCTTACGCAAGTTAGGCAGGCGAAAAATAATCTCCAAGATGCCAACATCCGGCTGGGCGTCGAATTAGCAGATGTTCGAGCTCAGCTTGCGGACTCCGTGAAGGAGAACAGGAGGCTTCGTCGCGGCATATATGGTAAGTGCTTCAACGAACTGCAGTACAGTTCAGTGAGGAAGCGTATTAAAAGAGTTTATGTCTATGCGTATGCTGACGGGCCGTCCTGAAGAGGAGATGCCTGGGTCCGCAGGCGATTTGCTGCAAGATCTCTCACAACTGCACGGACGAGCTCG
>NW_025238985.1:0-4041 GCF_018294505.1 Triticum aestivum
TGGACGTGTGTAATTTATCTATTAATCATATGCAAAAATAATTAACTAAATATCACTCTCCAAATAAAAATGGCATCAATTCTCGTGAGCACTAAAGTTTCTGTTTTTTTACAGCAAGATCAAAAAGACTTTCCCCAAGTCTTCCCAACGGTTCTACTTGGCACAAACACTACTTAAATACAAAAAACACAACCAAAACAGAGGCTAGATAAATTATTTATTACTAAAAAGGATCAAAAAACAAGGAATAAAAATAAAAATTGGGTTGCCTCTCAACAAGCGCTATCATTTAACGCCCCTAGCTAGGCATGATGATTTCAATGATGCTCACATAAAAGATAAGAATTGAAACATAAAGAGAGCATCATGAAGAATATGACTAGCAAATTTAAGTCTAACCCACTTCCTATGTATATGGATTTTGGGAGAAAACAACTTGTGGGAACCATAATCAACTAGCATATGAGGGCAAAACAAGCATAACTTCAAAACTTTAAGCACATAGAGAGGAAACTTGATATTATTGCAATTCCTACAAGCATATATTCCACCCTCATAATAATTTTCAGTAGCATCACGAATGAATTCCACAATATAACCAGCACCTAAAGCATTCTTTTCATGATGCACAAGCATAGAGTTTTTATTACTCTCCACATAAGCAAATTTCTTCACATCAATAGTAGTGGGAGCAAACTTAACGAAATAACTATCATGTGAGGCATAATCCAATTGAAAATTAAAATCACGATGACAAGTTTCATGGATATCATTATTCTTTATAGCATACAAGTCATCACAATAACCATCATCGATAGCAACTTTGTTCTCATAATCAATTGGAACCTCTTCCAAAAGGGTGGAATCATTACTAACTAAAGTCATGACCTCTCCAAATCCACTTTTATAATTATCATAATAAGATTCAATATCCTCCAGAATAGTGGGATCATCACTTCCTAAAGTTGACACTCTTCCAAACCCACTTTCATCCATATAATCATCATAAATAGGAGGCATGCTATCATCATAATAAATTTGCTCATCAAAACTTGAGGGACAAAAAATATCATCTTTATCAAACATAGCTTCCCCAAGCCTGTGGCTTTGCATATCATTAGCATCATGGATATTCAAGGAATTCATACTAAAAACATTGCAATCATGCTCATCATTCAAATATTTAGTGCCAAACATTCTAATGCATTATTCTTCTAACACTTTTGCACAATTTTCCTTTCCATCATACTCACGAAAGATATTAAAAAGATGAAGCGTATGAGGCAAACTTGATTCCATTTTTTGTAGTTTTATTTTATAAAATAAACTAGTGACAAAACAAGAAACAAAAAGATTCAATTGCAAGATCTAAAGATATACCTTCAAGCACTCACCTCCCCGGCAACGGCGCCAGAAAAGAGCTTGATGTCTACTACACAACCTTCTTCTTGTAGACGTTGTTGGGACTCCAAGTGCAGCGGCTTGTAGGACAGTAGCAAATTTCCCTCAAGTGGATCACCTAAGGTTTATCAATCTGTGGGAGGCGTAGGATGAAGATGGTCTCTCTCAAGCAACCCTGCAACCAAATAACAAAGAGTCTCTTGTGTCTCCAACACACCCAATACAATGGTAAATTGTATAGGTGCACTAGTTCGGCGAAGAGATGGTGATACAAGTGCAATATGGATGGTACATATAGGTTTTTGTAATCTGAAAATATAAAAACAGTAAGGTAACTAATGATAAAAGTGAGCACAAACGGTATTGCAATGCTAGGAAACAAGGCCTAGGGTTCATACTTTCACTAGTGCAAATTCTCTCAACAATAATAACATAATTGGATCATATAACTATCCCTCAACATGCAACAAAGAGTCACTAAAAGTCACTAATAGCGGAGAAAAAATGAATTGATTATGGTAGGGTATGAAACCACCTCAAAGTTATCCTATCTGATCGATCTATTCAAGAGTTCGTAGTAAAATAACGTGAAGCTATTCTTTCCGTTCAATCTATCATAGTTCATACTAGAATAACACCTTAAGACACAAATCAACCAAAACCCTAATGTCACCTAGATACTCCAATGTCACCTCAAGTATCCGTTGGTATGATTATACGATATGCATCACACAATCTCAGATTAATCTATTCAACCAAAACAAAGAATTTCAAAGAGTGCCCCAAAGTTTCTACCAGAGAGTCAAGATGAAAACGTGTGCCAACCCCTATGCATAAGTTCACGAGGTCACGGAACTCGCAAGTTGATCACCAAAACATACATCAAGTGGATCACATGATATCCCATTGTCACCACAGATAAGCACGTGCAAGACATACATCAAGTGTTCTCAGATCCTTAAAGACTCAATCCGATAAGATAACTTCAAAGGGAAAACTCAATCCATTACAAGAGAGTAGAGGGGGAGAAACATCATAAGATCCAACTATAATAGCAAAGCTCGCGATACATCAAGATCGTACCACCTCAAGAACACGAGAGAGAGAGAGAGAGAGAGAGAGAGAGAGAGAGAGAGATCAAACACATAGCTACTGGTACATACCCTCAGCCCCGAGGGAGAACTACTCCCTCCTCGTCATGGAGAGCACCGGGATGATGAAGATGGCCACCGAAGAGGGATTACCCCCTCCGGCAGGGTGCCGGAACGGGTCTAGATTGGTTTTCAGTGGCTATGGAGGCTTCTGGCAGCGGAACTCCCGATCTATTCTGTTCCCCGATGTTTTTAGGGTATATGGACATATATAGGTGAAACAAGTCGGTTAGGGGAGCCACGAGGGGCCCACGAGGGTGGGGGCACACCCAGGGGGCAGGCATGCCTCCATGCCTCGTGGCCACCTCGAAGCTTCCCTGACGTAAACTTGAAGTCTCCGGGATTGCTTCCATTCCAAAAATAACTTTCCCGAAGGTTCCATTCCGTTTGGACTCCGTTTGATATTCCTTTTCTTCCAAACACTAAAATAGGCAAGAAAACAACAATTTGGGCTAGGCCTCCGGTTAATAGGTTAGTCCCAAAAATAATATAAAAGTGTATAATAAAGCCCATAAACATCCAAAATAGATAATATAATAGCATGGAACAATAACAAAAATTATAGATATGTTGGAGACGTATCAAGGCCGCTCCTGAGGAGGTCTTCTGTCGTCCGCCACGCGAGATTTGGCCCCTCGCGAGGGTCTTGAATTCCTTGCTGGTGAAGATGGGCCGTATGGTCCCGCTCGTAGAGCCATGCCATGGGCCGCAGGCAGGCAAGTCTGGGGAGCCCCGTTCCTAGAACACGGACAGTAGCCCCCGGGCCCAAGACACGCTCGGGCTTGGCTTCGAGGCGAAGCCAAAGGTCAAGTGCGAAGCGCCGCGGGCCCCAATAGCTTGCACCCTTGGTCGACGCATGGCGGTTGATTGGACGTGGGCGTCTCTGCTTCCCCATGCTGCCCCGGCAACTGCTCGACTTGACAAGTCCCTGCGACATGCTCGGAAAACCATCATTACATGTGATCGTGGGGGGTGTTGGTTGGCCTCCTCCTGGTATAAATGGGAGGGGGCGGAGCCCCCGTCGCCCATCTTTCCTCTGCCTCTTCCGCTTCTTCTCCTTCCTTGCTCCTCTCCTGCTACCAATGGCGCCGTCAAAGAGGTTCACTGCCGTGGAGAAGGGGAAGGCCCCTCGCGAGGGGCCCGGCTCACCGGTGCCCAAGCGTGGACGCGGCCGTCCACGCAAGCACACCGCAACCCCCACCGTGGCCCCACGCAGCCGTGGTGGTGCCGCTTCGCGGGGCAGGGGTCGCTCCGGTCATGGTGGTCCCGTTGACGAGGGGAGATGTGCCGTGGTCGCAAGACCTCCCCGGCCGCGCTTCCAGTCGTCGGAGATGCTGCTGTAGTTCGTCGTCTGGTCAGCGAACCAGGCCGACAACTGGCTTTAGCTCCCGCGCTTCTTCGCCAATGAGCTGCCGGCCTTAGGTCTAGGCGGGCTTTGGCTACAGGCAGATGGCTGCTGCAGCAGGGCTTCCTGGGTCGCGGTCGAGGT
>NW_025238986.1:0-4040 GCF_018294505.1 Triticum aestivum
ATGCCCTCCGGCTTTGTCTCTAACATGTATAACCATTTGCTCGTAAGGCATTTATACTTAATTTCTAAGTTCTCAATACCAAGCCCCCCTTGGTCTTTTGGTCGACACAGGATATCCCATCGCGCGAGACGGTATTTCCTCTTGGCCTCATCAGACTGCCAAAATAAATGAGATCTAAAGAAATCAAGTCGCTTTCGAACCCCTTTCGGAATTTCGACAAACAGAAGTAAAAACATTGGCATGCTAGTCAGTACTGAGTCAATCAAAACTAGCCGACCGCCATATGACATCAGTTTGCCCTTCCAGCAGCTGAGTTTTTTTTCAATTCGTTCTTCAATACATTTCCATTCTTTATTGGATAGCTTACGGTGATGAATCGGAATACCCCAATAACTGAATGATAAAGCACCTAAATCGCATCCAAACAATTGTCTGTATGTATGTTCCTCGTCTTTGGCCTTCCCAAAGCAGAACAACTCGCTCTTATGAAAATTGATTTTTAAGCCAGACAATTGTTCGAATAGACACAAGATAAGTTTCATGTTACGTGCCTTAGCCATGTCATGTTCCATGAATAGAATAGTGTCATCAGCATATTGTAGAATGGACACCCCTCCATCAACTAGATGAGGAACTAGACCCTCTACATGGCCATGCTGCTTAGCCCTGCCAATAATGACGGCCAACATATCTGCCACAATATTGAACAGAAGAGGTAACATGGAATCCCCTTGTCTCAACCCTTTATGCGTCTGGAAGTAGTGACCGATGTCATCGTTCACCTTAATTCTGACACTACCCTTCTGGACTTGAGTATCCACTTGGTTCCTCCAGATTTCACTAAAACCCTTCATACGCATTGCCTGTTGAAGAAAATGCCATTTTACTTTATCATAAGCCTTCTCGAAATCCACTTTGAAGATAACCCCGTCTAGTTTCTTCGAGTGAATCTCATGAAGTGTTTCATGCTAGACGACCACACCTTCTAGTATGTGTCGTCCCGGCATGAAAGTTGTTTGACAAGGTTGAACCACAGAGTGAGCAATTTGTGTCAATCTATTGGTCCCTACCTTTGTGAAAATTTTAAAACTCACATTTAGCAGGCAAATGGGTCGGAATTGTTCGATCCGAGCCGCCTCATTCTTCTTAGGTAACAACGTTATCGTACCAAAGTTGAGGTGAAACAACTCCAAATGGCCATCGAAAAAATCGTGAAACATATGCATAAGATCATCTTTAATGATATGTCAACATTTCTTATAGAATTCAGCTGGAAACCCATCTGGTCCCGGTGCTTTATTCGGCTTCATTTGGGTTATGGCCAGATGAACTTCTTTTTCAGTAAACGGTGCAGAGAGAACATCGTTCGCTGTTGCCTGTAATTGAGGTATATCATCAATCACAGACTCATCAAGAGACACCGTGGATGTATTCGGGGGTCCAAAAAGGTTTTTATAATAGTTGGAAATATACGCTTTCAGATTTTCATGGCCCACGATTGTTCCTTCGTCCTGTTCAAGCTGTATGATCTTCTTCTACCTATGTTTACCATTTGCAACCATATGGAAGAACTGTGTGTTGTCGTCCCATTGGAAAACCTTAAGTGTTTTCGCACGCAACGCCCACTTAAGCTCCTCCTCTCTCAGGAGAGCCCGTAGGCCTTGCTCAGCCCCGGACTTGGTTTGATGCTCATTAACAGAAAGGAGAGTGGTTTCAGCCTTCACATCTAGTGCCTCAAAAAGTTGAGTAAGATGCTCTTTTTCCTGCTTATAAATCCCACTCTCATTTCTGGCCCATCCTCTCAGAAATTGCCGTAGGTGTCTAATTTTATTCTGCCATCTAGGTAATTTTGGTTTACTTTCGACGTAATTATTACTCTCTCCGATCCAAAATAAGTGTCGTGGTTTCGAAGTACTCAACTTGATTTACTACTTTACTTCCAGCGTAATCTGATTTACGCAGTTTTTCGCGGTGATTAGTACTTTACTGGAGTCAACTCGATTATTTGCAAACTAATGATTCGTGCGTGCTCTCATGTTTCAAGACAGACTAACTAAGTACTGTACATATAACTGGCCCGAGTGCCCAGTTAATTAATGGATCTCCGAGGTGGTGTAACACAAATCGAGCTGGAGTACATGGTACACGATGAAGATGCAGAGCCCATTGCCCTGCCATTCCCACTTTTGGAGAAACTCACAGATTATTTTTCTGACGAGTTGATAATTGGAAGAGGTGGCTTTGCGGTGGTTTATAAGGTACGGTTAAAAGCTCTCGCGTGCCCTGCTGCCCGCACTCTGACTCCGATTAATCTGATCAAACTTTATATGAAAAGAAAACTCTCGCGTGATCTCGCTGCTGCAGGCAGTGCTTGATAATGGCACCGTCGCTGTAAAGAGGCTGTTCAATACGCACATGCATGAGGAACAATTCCAGGGTGAGGTGGAATGTCTCATGAAGGTGAAGCACAAAAACATTGTACGGTTTCTGGGATATTGCGCCGACACACAAGGGAATATTTCGGACTACAAAGGGAAAATGGTTATGGCGGATGTACAGCAGCGGCTGCTCTACTTTGAATATCTACCCAAAGGAAGTCTTGATGGTTATATAACAGGTAGGTTTATGTTTCCATTCTAATTTTCTTCACATGATATTTACTTGGTTGGTTCAAACTACTGGAATATATCTGTATATGACTTAAATAGTTTACACATGTAATATATTGTCTTGCATTCAAAAGTTAAGGAACTCAATTATGTCAAATATATACTGAACTAGATCCATTTTTTTCATCTATCCTGTGTAGATTCACCTGGAGAACTTAACTGGAGAAAGCGATACGATATGATAAAGGGGGTCTGTGAAGGGTTACATTATCTTCACCAGAATAATATTCTGCACTTGGATCTAACACCCGGAAATATATTACTGGATGAGGATATGATGCCGAAAATTACTGATTTCGGATTGTCAAGGTGTTTTGAGGAAGACCAAACAGGGGTCATTACTAAAAATGTGGCTGGAACGAGGTAAGCCTGCCAAAGCATATGGAAAGCTTAATTTTTTATATTATTTCCCGCAAAAAAAAGGAAAGCTTAATTTTTAACTTATTCAACTGCAGTGTAAATTTATATTGCACTTGCTCTGCATATTACTAATGGACCAGACTATATGTGTTTTCAGGGGATATTTGGCGCCGGAATGCTATAACAAGGAAATCATACTCACGCACAAGTTTGACTTATATAGTCTTGGTGCTATAATAATAGAGATATTGACCGGAAAGAAGGGGTGTCAAGTTACTATTGAGAATGTATGAACAATTTAGCCACCATTCCGAGTCAAATCTTACAAATAATGATCTTTGACATTAGCACTAAGTCTTTATTTTAAAAAGGCTGGTCCATTTTCATAACGTAATCATGGTTGCATTTCATAGGTACTTCAAGTGAAGATTGGGATGGAGTGCACAGAAGTCGATCCGGCAAAGAGACCAGCTAGTATGAAGCACATAATCGATTGGCTTGCTGAAATAGAATGTAGTACGCATGTAATCCCAGCTGGTGGGACAAGAGAGCTTCTTCTCGTTCACCCGTGCGTGCTTTGCTTCCCCTTTGAGCCCAACAAGGCTATGACGTGCCCGCTGCAGCTAACAAATAACACCGATAAGCATGTTGCATTTAGGCTTATGGATAATAGCATGGAGTCTTCCTTCCTAAGGCTGCCATTGTATGACGTTGTGCCACCTAACACACCTTATACTCTCATCGTGACAACACAAGAGAAAGAAGATCTACCACGAAAGTATATCATAGATGTGATCCTCCAAAGTGCTACATTAATATTGGGGGATGATGATCATATAAACACTTTTCGAAGCCAGCCAGACAAGTTTTTTCAAGGGACAGGGAATGATGTACAGGAGGTGAAACGGAAAGCACTTTATACCTTGACACACATCGCAACGTCATTCTCGAAGGTAAAATATGATGAGCAAGCTCGGTGACATGCACAACACAGTTAGTTGTCAGCTGTTT
>NW_025238987.1:0-4040 GCF_018294505.1 Triticum aestivum
AAAATCGAGTTCCTCAAGTTCATCCTCGGATTTGGAGCCCGGACATTCGGCCCGACCCTCGGACATCCGGCCATCCCGGAAATCCAGCCGTTAGCCCGGACATCCGGCAACTGGAGTGCATTTTAGCACAAGTTTCTGGACATCAGGTCCCGGAAATCCGGCCAGACCCCGGATGTCCGGCCCGTGGGATTTCAGGTTTTTCCATTTCACCGTTTTGACCATAACTAATTCATCCGGAGTCCGATTTTGACGTTCTTTAGCTCGTTTTGAAGCTCTTGACATTCCCCTTCCCACAAAAATACCACCAACAACATTTGACTTCATCAAATTTTGTGAATTTTGGCATCTATGCCTAGGGCTTCCACCACAACATCCGCATAGCCACCACCGACTTCCGCAACCTAACCCATTTTGTACACCATAACGTTTGAGGTTGTTCGAGTAGTGATTCGAGTCTCCTAAGGTGTTTCGGCTACTTAGGAATGATTACTTCCTCATCAACCACCACCACCACTTCCGCATAGACGTGCCTACCATACATTTCCACCCCAACTTAATCCAATTTTGTTTGAGTTGTGGCTAGTGTCTCCTAAGGTGTTTCGGCTACTTAGGGACGGAAACTTCAACTCCGACACGTGTATAGCCCATCATTCCACTTCCACATTGCCTAGTGCAAAACCACCACCATTTTCCACTACCACCATTTGACATTTGCCTTTGGAGCTTTTGAGTTTGCGGTTTTTCCGTTTCCTAGGGTGTTTCGGCTAACTACGAACGGTTCGACATCAAGAACACCGCCACTCATCATCACCAAGGACAGTAACCTCGACGACACCATTGTATATTCCCCTTGCAATTGCATTGATAACCCCTTAGCCCATTTTGCATTACTTGCCTATCGAGACTAGATATTTGAGTATTGCCGGCAACGTGACTTGTGCACATTAGTGATCATACTTCCCATAGCATACATACCATATCATATTGGTATCATCATATCATCTCTTGTGTCACAAGCTTGTTCCCACATATATACAATTGCTATCTTGGTTTGTGCATTGTGCAAAAGTGGCCATATCCAAAAAAAGAGAGAATAAGCTTTTAAGCAAAGAAAAAGAGACAACAAAGAAGCTTGTAAGCAATAGACATAGCATCAAAATATATCATATGGTATCATACTTGATAATCTTGGATCATTGTGTGAGAAACACCGGGAACCATACATATATAGCATACTTGGGATAGAAAGTTTATCCATTTTGCATCTTATAGGTCGTGCACAAGTGTCGTATCCGTCTATTGAGCAATCGTGCTAGCGTCTCTCTTGAGTTGTGCAACACGAGCGTTTTCCGTGGATTCCACATTTTGTGCTCATTCCTTGGTTGCACGACCCCATTTATCTATCCGTGTCTATGTTTCCGTGTGCCACATATTGCTATTGGTCTACTTGTTTTGCTTGCGAATTTGTGAATCTCTTTCAACATTATTAACTCTTGCTAACATATTGCATCAAATGTTTGTGCCACTATCCTCACTGAGCTCTACCATAAGCTTTACTTGATAGGTGTGAGTGAACAAGTCCGGTACCAATTCCACTATTCTTTCATTTCACATTGAGTGAAACGGGATACATCCTCAACTTTGAGAAAAGGTAACTTGGTATTGTTTATCTCATTTCCTACTCACCTCTACTCGAGTCTTGTGATGGATAGGCAAGGCATTTCACCTTCGGTCTACAACAACGACGACGAGTTCGATGCCACGAACAACAACTCTGACGCCAAGATGCAAGCTAAAATGGAGGAGATCAAAGCCCTCATCAAGTCCTATAGGCGATCTTCCTCATCTTCAAGAAGACGCTCAAGAGCACATCCTTCCGAGCTACCATCTCCGGCAAGATCACATCAGCATAGACACCATCACCAACAAGAACATGAAGGTCAAGAGCTCTACACTAACAACCGCTCAATGACTTCACCATCTCCCTTGGCATCTTCGCCAAGCGACTTCAAGGCATCTTCGCCTACGGACATACGGCATCTCCGCCAACAAGAACCTCAATGCTACGCTCAAGAGAAGCTCCCCAAGCTCAAGTCCGTGACTTCCACGAGCTACTACGACCTCGACATCGACCATGCGATTCCTTTATATGGGACTCAAGAACCCGAGGAGTATCTCGAGTGGGAGCGCTTAATGGACGACTACCTCAAGCTACATCAAGTTCCTCTCGAAGATCAAGTGAAGTGCGCCACAAGAAACTTCCATGACTACGCATCGGCATGGTGGCTTCACACACCTTCGGAGTACTACGACATGAGTTGGACCAAGACGAAGAGAGCTTTGCGGTGAGAGTTTGTGCCTCCAACCTACACGGAACAACTTCGACGCCAATTGGAGAACACCATCCAAGGATCCAAGTCCATCGACGCGTACTTCAAGGAGATGAAGATTGCCTTGCGACGAGCCGGCGTGGACGACCCCATTTCGATGAAGTTCCACTTCATGATGGGATTGCACAACGACATCTCCAAGACCATCTTCCTCGAGAACTACAATTCCATTGAGGACTACTACATTGGTGCTCTCAAGGCGGAACAAGAACTCATGAAGGCCAAGGCTTCTCCACCTCAAGCAAACTTCGCGGTGACCAAGCTCCATGAGAACGAGCATGAGGATAGTACCACCAAGATGTCCAAGCCCGAAGAGCTCCAAGACGATGCTCCCAAGTTCGACTTCACCGCCACCCCTCTTTGTGGCATTGATGGTGCCGAGTCTACCACGACTCTTTTTCAAGACGGTGCGGCGACGAGTACGACTACGGAGACCCTCACGGACCAAGCTTTGGAGGCGAGCGACAAGGTGGCGAGCAAGGATGATGCTTCCATCTTTGGAGGCGAGAGTGATGATGTGCCATCTTCGGCCTTCATCCACGGCGACGATGACGAGATGGTTGAGCATGGGATTTTCCCTTTGACCACAGCGACGTATGATGACTTGAGTGACTTTTGCCACCATATTGAGAGTGAGAGTGACTTCATGATGCGGAGCATCCCACGTTCATCCCCATGTACACTCCGACTACTCTCCAAGCCCCAAGAGGACATATGACGAGACCTCGAATATACGCCATTGGACACAAGGTGAATTCACTCCTCTTCGAACCGTCACTTTCCGCATATGAGACATGGCTACTACCTCATGCATGGACCTTGCATACACTCAGGTACAACCAAGATGACCATGGAGAATCCAAGGACCAAGGCCAAGCATGGAAGAGAAGACGGAAGAAAGGAGAAGAAGAAGACGGAGCGGCTGTTGGAGCCAGGCCGGACATCCGGACCGCCGTCCGGATCATCCGGGCCCAGCCGGATCATCCGGACCCTCCCCCGGATCGTCCGGGTAACTGCGCCGAAGACACCCGAAAGCTTCCACCGAAGCCGGATCATCCGGGACTCCATCCGGATCATCCGGACCCCGACGCCCGGATCATCCGGGACCCCGTCCGGATCATCCGGCCTTGCCTGCGCGCATGACTTGGGCCGAGGCCCGTGTACCCCTTCGCCCCTCACTTACCCCTTCGTGGCTTAGCACTATAAATAGACCTCCTCCTCCCCATTTTGAGGGTTAGCATTGGATTAGCTCATATTTGTGAGAGAGCCTTTGGTCATCCACTTGGATACTTCTCCTCGGAGTTCAGGACCTCTTCGGAGAAGATCCCCCAAGCGGATTCAAGACCCCCATCGTGGGAAGATCCCCTCGTGGATTCAAGACCTCCGTTAGGAGATGAACTGTCCTTTGTATCCTTACCTTTGTTGATTGTGGATCATATGCATCTCTTATGTGTGAGGTGATCTAGCACTTGTGTGATCGATTCCTTGTTGGTTGAGTGATTCTCTCTCGTTTTCCCCCGTGTTTCCCGTTGTGCTTCCGCGTGTTCTTCGTGATTCCCTGTAGGATCCACTCCAAACGTGAAAGATCGACGCTATAGGGTTCCACCCTACATCATCATGGTATCATGAGCCACGTTGATCACGTATTTG
>NW_025238988.1:0-4040 GCF_018294505.1 Triticum aestivum
AGTTCGCCAGCTTTGTCGCTCAGGACCATATTGGTGTTCTTCAGTCGAGTGACTTCTTGGTTGGCCACGTCGAGAGCAGCTTTCAGATTAGTGTTTTCCTCTTCAAGTTTGTTAACAGAAGCCAGCTTCTTTTCTGCAAGTTTTGTCTTGTCCGAAGCCGCTTTTTGCGCCTCGGCGAGGTCAAGGTCCTTCTTCTTCAGAGCATCCCTCAATTTTTCTGCAAAAATCACAGTAAGATCAGACTCAGAGACAGGCAAGAAGCAAGGACAGTCGTCAAGATTCTCACCAAACATACCTTTTGCCTCCTCCTTCGACTTTGTAAAGTTCTCTTGGACAAGCTTCTGGTCAAGCTCAAGTTGGATATGCTTGTTCTCCAATTCGGTATAACGAGAAACAAGGTCACAGGATTTCTGCGAAAGTTCAGTCGACAGACATCAACGACAAATCACTTCGAGTGACTAAAAGGAAAATCGTAGTATTTCTAAGACTACAGCTGAATCTAAACATTCAACTGTAGTCTCGGGGACTACACCCAGTGGGTGCACTCGGCGTGCCCCACTAGTTCTATCAACTAGACTCAGAGTCGATCAGTCGACCGGAAGCAGTTAACTATCAGCAGTAAAAAAACATTCAAAAATTCAGACCATAGCCGATTTCCAGCAATCGACCACGGTCTCGGGGACTACACCCAGTGGGTGCACTCAGCGTGCCCCCACCAGTTTTATTGTTCCACTCGACCATGCTCGAGTGAAACAAGTAAAGTGAGAAATTTCAAGACACAATGACTACAGTCGACTGCCAGCAGTCCACCGTAGAATTGACACACCCAGTGGGTGCATGACAAACATCAAGATTTCTAGTCGATGTTTAACTAACCTGGACATTACTCTGGAGGGCTAAACTCGCGTCATAAGCTGCTTGGCTGGCGGTTCGGATCGCCTTCACCTGCTCCATCATAATCCCGGCCTAGCGTATGGCTTCCTTGGCAGCGCTTGCTTGGTCCTCCGGGACGTGGTAGGTGGAGAAGAGAGAAGGCGGGTCAGCACTCGACGACAAAGGGCGGGCAACCGTCAACGGCTCCGCAAAGGACACGGTAGCCCAAGCAACGTTGCTCCCCTTTGGAATCTGTGGTCCAGGTGCTGACACAACCTGAGCAGCCTTGCCAACAGTCGCCTTCCTGCTCCTCCTCTGCCTGAGTGGCGCTTCATCGTCATCATCAGGGAGATTGATGACAACGCTAGGTGGAGCTGTAGAAGAAGTTCAAAGTCAAAAATAAAGATTCAATCGACCAAAAGCGAAACCATGCAGATCATACCAGGATGAGAAGTAGCAGCATCTTCCATTTCTTGATCCTCATGCCTGGTTGAAGTCTCAGAAGTAGTAGAACTGTGATTTCAAAAATCGGTCTGTCAGCGATTGAGTCGACCAAGAATGTATCCATGATAAAAGGAAAAGCATGAGTTATGTTGTTACCCAGAAACAGTCGGAATTTCCATCCTCATCTTCGGTAGGGCCTTCGCCGGTTTTGTCAGGGCCGCTCGGGGTTGCTTCGACGCCTTCTCAGTCGGCCCGGTGAAGATGTCCGAGGACGTTTCGTCGACTGCCCAGCAGGCACGACCCCCTTGCCACGATCAGCCGCAGGGTCATGGGCGAGCTTGGACCTCCTTTCGGAACGAGGAGGCGCAACTTCCTCCTCCTCTTCCTCTTCCTCTTCCTCCTCATCAGAGCCTGCATCTTCATCACCCTCATCGGCATCCGACTCCCACTCCTCTTGGCTTTCGCCTCCGCTTCCTTCCTCCTCTTCGGCATGTGCTTGCGCCCTGTTGGGCATCGAGTACAACTCGGTGGTTTCCTGAAAAACAACAAGCAAGACAAAAGTCAATCGACTGATCTATGACGAAACAGAACGGACGGGACAATCGGAGAAAAATGGTCGTACCTTGTCCGCCTCATAGGATTGGTCGAGTGGCGGGATCCTCCTGGCTCCACGAGGGTTGTCCTTGTTCACTGCGATGGCAGTCATCCACCTCTCCAGTGTGGCATCGTCGACCTCTTCGGGGTGGACCCGAGAGGTGTCCTCAGTACCAGAATACAGCCACATCGGGTGGCCCCGATACTGGAGTGGTTGGATGCGCCGCCGGAGGAAAACCTCCAGAAGGTCCATGCCAGTCACACCGTCACGAATCAACTGGACTACTCGCTCCATCAACATTTTTACCTGAGCCTTCTCCTCTGGAACTACTTTCAGAGAGGATGGCTTGTTCACTTGATTCATAGAGAAGGGAGGGAGCCCAGTCGACTGCCCTGGCGTCGACTGGTCTTGGCAGTAGAACCAGGTCGACTGCCACCCTCTGACTGACTCGGGAAGGGTCATAGCTGGGAAAACGCTCTTACTCCTCATCTGGACCCTGAGACCCCCACACATCTGGATTACCTAAGTTCTCTCATCATTGGGGCTAGCCTTTTTTCACCATCTGAGAACGACAAGTGAATATGTGTTTGAAGAGGCCCCAGTGCAGCCGACAACCCAAGAAGTTTTCACACAAAGATACAAAGGCGGAGAGATAGGCAATGGAATTCGGGGTAAAGTGGTGAAGCTGAGCTCCAAAGAAATTCAGAAACCCTCGACAGAAAAGATGCGGTGGCAAAGAGAACCCTCGATCTACATGAGTCGCCAAGAGGACACGCTCACCCTCCTGAGGTTGTGGCTGCCACTCCATCCCCGGGAGGCTCGCCGCCCCGTGCGCAATCAGGCCTTCATCGGCCAGGTCGTCGAGATCCTTTTGGGTGATGGTCGAGCGGATCCAATCACCCTGGATCCAACCTTGCGGCAAACGGGACCGCGATGAGGATCCCCCTCGACTGGTCGCTCTCCCCTTCGCCTTCGCCGCCGCCGTCGCCTTCTTCGCCCGCTCCAAAGCCGCCGTCTTCTCTTTCACCATTGTTGCCGACGAGGCCAGAACGGAGCAGCGGCGTTGGATAGTTGGTGGGCGCAGCGGATGAATCCGAAGGCGAGAGAGGAGAAAATGAGGAGGCACTGTTCAAAAAACCTCCGCCAGTTTCCTTATATGGAGTCAGTTCCGAGTGGCCGACAGGTAGGCCCAGGCGATCCTGTCAAATCCCGAAACAATCGCGCAAGCGATACGTGGCGAAAAAGGCGGCGCGAGAATCGAGGCATCCCTGCCTTATCCCATCCGAGTACCGCGGTCTTCTCCACTTCGCGCGCTTCCCAAAATTCGGATCCCACTAAATCCTTTAACCACCGGGCAACTTGTCAGACGGAAGATCTCCTGCGATCCGTCGCTCGGAAATCCCCAAGTTCATAGAGTTCACTCGACAAATATAAAGAATGGATCAAGGCGACTGAACGAAAGTTGACACCCTCACTTGAAAGTCATTGATCCAGAGCAAAACACCTTTACGGCACCAAAAAGTAGGTCGGAAAGATTGCCCACTCCTTCCTCACTCAAACCTCGATCCATTCGTGGGCTACTGATGAAGTCATGTACCTAGGGTAGGGTCATGAACCTGTCTAAGGTACCCTCCCCAAGGACATCCTTTAGAAGAAGCCGTCTTCCAGTCGACCAAGAGAAACTCCACTCGACGGACTAGAAGACACTCGACGAACCTGAAGACACTCGACCATGAAGACTCACTCGACCATCAGGAGTTCAAGATCTACTCTGTATCCAAACGGTCTGTAATTAAGTAGTCTTGATGGTCATGATGACACTTTATGTAGGGCGTTACCAGTAACGCCAGACCTTAATGTACTTTAACCCTCTGCTACGTGGGCGGGCTAGGGTCTTGGCATCCTCTATATAAGCCACCCCCCTCCACTGGTAGAAGGGTTCGCACCCCTGTAACTCTCACACATATAATCCAGTCGACCGCCTCCGGGCTCCGAGACGTAGGGCTGTTACTTCCTCCGAGAAGGGCCTGAACTCGTAAAACACTTGTGTGCACAACTGCTCCATAGCTAGGATCTTGCCTCTCCATACCTACCCCCTATTCTACTGTCAGACTTAGAACCACGACAG
>NW_025238989.1:0-4040 GCF_018294505.1 Triticum aestivum
CGAGGTGCAGGGCCGCTGCCGAGCGATTCCCGGCGAGGAAGGCACGCCATATGGTGTAACTCCGGTAGGCCGCCACACGATCTCCGCGACGTTGCCTTGACCCTGCTACGCCGCATCCCCATTGGCGCCACCACGGGTGACATCGGCGAGCCATCCCGCGCGCCGCGACCCCAATGCGAGCGATGTCGTTCCGGTTACCCCGGCTACTAATTGGGCGTCCACCCTTCCACCTATCGCTCCAGCTGCTATTGGGGTGGCCATTCCCGTGGGCATCTGGTGTCCGGCAGAGGTCTCCTGGACTAGATCTGCCGACAACTCAATGCACGAAGGATTTCTCCGTGAGTTCAATCCTAGCTATGTAGCCCTTGCGGAGAAGTACCCAGGAAGGAGGTGGAATCAGCTGTTGACTATGCCTCTGCCTACGCATCCATCCGTTTATGGGTGACCACAATTGGTAAGATGTAGGACAACTAGGCCACAAATTGATCTGATATCAAATGGTGTAGATTAGTAGATACAACATATAGATACGGTCCACTGGGATGGTCATAGTTTAACCATCTTTCTTCAATGTTATATACTGCAGTCATCTATTTTTTACTATAATTTTCCTTGATTTTCTTCAAAAGTATTGATATATTATGACTATTTTCATCATATCATGCCTTTTCATTGTGAAATATGAAAATGCATCATTGCTGACTATGTACTTTCATTCTTTTTACTATCTTAGGAACCGAGAAGATAAAAAGAAGGTTTCTGTTTCATCTCCCCCGGCGCTCTCTGGCCAACAGATGCACATACCTCACCCCATTAATACCATGCAGATGCTACGTTTAAAAACCCTTTTGTAATGCCATCGTCATTCAGCCCGCACGCCTGCTCGCATCCACATCTCGGAACCGACCTCCATTCTGGTAGCACCCCCTGTTTTCAACCACCTAAAGATTCCTCCGATTGAAAAGTGCTCGATGTTTTACTTCATAAGTCTTTTGCTGGTTGAATTGACTTGATCCATCTAGGAGCGGGCATAGGGGGGGTCGGGGTAGAGGGGCAGGGAGAACCGCCCATGAGACTCATAAGCGTGCGGATCCAGTCCAAATGGATCAGGACCTTGTTGATACGGCTACCAGCCCTGCAAAAGGAAAGGTGGCAAGGGACCTTGATCTCTAGATCTCTGGGAGGAAACGTCTAAGCTTCGAAACGCCAAGTGCTACTACCAATCCCTCTGCTGCTGCAGGTTCTGGTGGGGCGGTGGGAAATGAGATGGTGGTTTTTAATGGAGGGAGAGAAGTTAACCCAGAGAGGAAGGGGGATGACGACGGGGACTCTTTGTCCCAAGACTGAAAGAGGACCAAGTTAGGCAGTACCACTGTGATTGATTCCAGTGACAAAATATCGGCGGGCTCTGAGAGGGAGCCTGTCCGGTCGCAATGAAAATACTGAGTTGGAACTACCGGGGGTTAGGGAAACCCCCGGCAGTTAGAGCGCTCCTGGAGCTTCAGGGGCGCGTAAGACCTGATGTGATTTTTCTGTCTGAGTCACATCTGACTGTTGCTAGGGCAGAGAAAATGAAGAGAAAGTTGTCCTTTGATGAGATGATAATGTGGGAAAGTGATGGCAGAAGTGGTGGTTTGGTACTCTTCTGGCAGAATGGTTTAAACGTGACATCAAAGGAGGTTCACTCAAATTTCTTGGATATCCGAATTGACGAAAACAGTGGCTCGGGATGGCGGATCACTAGTCTATACGGAAAACCAAGCGGTGACAGAAAGCATTTGACTTGGGAGTATCTTCGCTCCCTGAAAAATATGGTCGATCTTCCTTGGATCGTACTTGGTGATTTTAATGAAATCCTCTTGGGATGTGAGAAGGAAGGCGGGGCACTGAGGTCCCAAAGAAATATGCAGAATTTTCGTGATGCACTGGATGATTGTAACTTGTTTGATATGGGTTACGTCGGGGACATCTTCACATGGCGAAGGGGAAGGATCCGGGAGAGGCTTGACCGGGCTGTATGTGACCAACGATGGGATAATCTTTTCCCTCTGGCTGGGGTGATCCATGGTGATTTCTCCAAATCAGATCACAGACCGATAGTGGTCTATACGGAGTACCAGAGTAATGTAAGGGCAACACCTATAGTCCAAAAACAATTTTTTGAAGCTCGGTGGCTAGTCGAGGAAACTGTTGATGATGTGGTGGGCCAAGCGTGGGCAGCTGCTAACTCCGGCCCAGGGGGGCTGGCCCAAAAGGTGCGGGAGGTGCACTCGGCCCTGCATGCATGGGACAGGCAGGTTCTGAAAGAACCGCGGCACCAGCTGCGGACGCTGCAAGATGAGCTTAACCAGATCATGTCAGGGCCACTCACTGATGAGGCGACTGCAAAGATTCAGGAATTGCAGTTGAAGATTGAAAATGTCCATGAAAAGGAGGAGATCAAATACCTTCAGAGAAGTCATGCGACTTGGCTGAAACAAGGAGACCGAAATACTAGTTTCTTTCAAAATTTCACTTCTATGCGGAGGAAGATCAATTGTATTAAAAAGCTCAAGGATGGGAATGGAGACTGGATTGAGGGCCCTGCTGCTTTAAAGTCACATATTCCAGCATCTCTTTTCTAGTGAATTGATGAATGAAAATGATGATGTAATAAACAAGGTTAACCCTTGCGTGTCTCATGAGATTAATGAAAGTCTTACAAAACCTTATACCCGGGAAGAAGTTAAGACATCACTGTTCAGCATTGGACACCTCAAGGCGCCGGGGCCGGATGGTTTACATGCTATCTTCTTCAAGAGATATTGGTCTTTATTAGGGGACGAGCTCACAGATGAGGTGCTTCATGCTCTTAATACGAGTGTTATACCGGAGGAGTGGAATGACACCACCATTGTTCTCATCCCCAAAGTGGAGAACCCCGAGGAGGTAACAAAGTTTCGAACAATAAGCTTGTGTAATGTTATTTACAAAGTCATTTCCAAAGTGTTGGCAGGAAGGTTGAAGCTAATTCTCCCAGAAGTGATTTCACCAAATCAGAGTGCTTTTGTGCCGGGGCGTCTAATTACTGATAATGTCTTGGTTGCTTATGAATCCTATCATACCATAATGAAGAAGAGGACCGGGAAGAACGGCTTATGTGCAATCAAGCTTGACATGCATAAAGCCTATGATAGAGTTGAGTGGAATTTTCTGGAAAAAATGTTGATTAAACTTGGTTTTAACTCGGGGTGGATCAAGATGATTATGGCATGTGTGACCTCGGTTAATTACCAAGTCCGAGTAAACGGGGAACAAACGACTAAATTTACTCCCACGAGGGGTCTCAGGCAGGGAGACCCCATATCACCGTATCTCTTCCTCCTGTGTGGCGAGGGACTCTCAAATCTGCTGATGAGGGAAGAGGAAGCAGGAATTCTTGAGGGGGTGAAAGTATGCAGGCGCTCCATCTATTACACACTTACTGTTCGCAGATGATTCACTCATTTTAATGAAGGCGGACAGGAAAAATGCGGCACCCTTCGGAATGTCCTATTGGCTTACTGTAATGCCTCAGGGCAATTGGTGAGCGATGCAAATCTAGCATCTTTTTCAGTCCATGTACTTCTGTTGAGGTTAGGGATGAAATCTGCTCGGTGCTGAATATTATGACGGAAGCAATCACAGATAAGTATGTGGGCCTGCCTGCTCAAGTTGGAATAAACAGATCAGATAGCTTCCAAGATTTGGTTGATAGAGTTGTCCAAAGGTTTATTGGTTACAAAGAAAATATCCTATCATACGGTGGGAAGGAAGTTTTACTTAAGGCGGTGGCTCGGGCCATTCCAACATATGCAATGTCAGTCTTTAAACTCCCTAAACAGATAACAAAAGGGATCACAGATGCTATGTCCCGTTACTGGTGGGGAGATGAAGATGTGAAAAAGCATATGCATTGGTTCGCCTGGTGGAAGATGTGCATACCAAAGAAAAGAGGAGGTATTGGTTTCAGAGATATATCATGTTTTAATCTAGCGATGCTAGCCAAACAGGTCTGGAGG
>NW_025238990.1:0-4040 GCF_018294505.1 Triticum aestivum
GTGCCCCGCAGCCCGTTCCCGATCGAAGCCGAGCTCCGGCCGCCGCCGCGAGCTTTGCTCCGGCGAGCTCCGGCCTCCCCAGCTCCTCCCACCTGCCCCTCCAGATGCGCGAGAGCCCGGGCTACGCCCCGGTGCTCTCCGACGCCGTTCCCGTGGCCGGTATCGCGGACGCCGCCGCGTCCAGAGGTCGCCGCCGATGACCTCGCCGGCCTGACGGGTGGGCCCCGTCGGCCAGGTGATTAGCTTAGTGCTAATCACCGTTAACTAACCCCCCTGACACTGACAGTGGGCCCCAGCGCCACTAACCTTTTTAATTAAGTTAATCTAACCCTGTTTAACCCCCTGACACTGACGTGTGGACCCCACACGTCAGGTTTGACCCTAGCCAGCCGCAGTTGACCTGCTGACGTCATGCTTACTCAAGGCTGACGCAATAATATGATTTCTGGATTTAAATTAAATCAGGAAATTCCAGAAATTGATTTAAACTTCAAAAATTCATAGAAATTCAACCGTAACTCAGATTAAAATAATTTATATATGAAAAATTATTAGAAAAATGCAATCTTTCCATCTGGACTAGTTTCATGCATGACAAACCAACTTATACATGCGGTATATGGGAAAACACATTATGGCATATATAAGAGACTTAATTTAGAATTGCATTTGAGCTTATGGTTCAAATGGACTTCAAACCAAATGATTACTAGTTGCACTAGCTCAAACAGCATCACATCTACATGCCATGTTCATGCATCATATTGTTGCATATGATTGTGTATTGATTGCCGGCACCGTTCCCTCTCGATAGGTCCTGCTCCGGAGCCGTTCCAGAGTACCTGTCTGTGAAGCAGTGCCTCCTCTGTTGATTTACCAGGCAAGCAAACCCCCTTGTTCATTCCGATAAAATCCTACTCTCTCACCCCTGCTCTCAGTTATTGCATTAGGACAACAACGATTCTTCTGCTACTTTGTGCTGCGGTAGTGAACCCATTCCTCTGCATGACCTATCATTGCCACAGTAAATAGTTTAAACCCACTAGCATGTGTAGGAGTTGATTGAAGCCATTGTTGTGTTCCTACCATGCTATGCCTGCTATTGCTTAGAGTTGTGTCAGGTCTGATTCATTGGGAATGAATTGGAGTGTTACGATATGTGCTGGTGCTGAGAGTTAAGTGTGTGAACACGATTTGGTAAAGGTAGCGGTGAGAGGCCATGTAGGAGTACATGGTGGGTTGTCTCACTGGAACCATCCTTAAGCACTGATTTCTATGTATGTTGTCCAATGACTCGATACTACCACACATTGGGCTCCGGGCGCTCCAAGCCCTCTCGACTTATTAACCGACTTGATCTCTGTCCAGGAGTCGCAACTAGTTTCTGGTGTTTGTAGGTAGTGCTATTTTTCTACCAAGTGGCACCCGACAGGGTGGGCTTGGGACAGACTAGGCACACGTGGCCTGGTGTACCGAGTGGCACCCGGATGGTGGGCTCGGGAACCCTGCACACATCGTTTGGGGCCGTGAGCGACACCCCGGCCGGATCTCCTTGAGGATGGAACCCGAATAGGCGATAAACCTGGATTAGAGTCTTGTGTGGTTAGTCAGGTCGTGGCCGACACCCTCGCCAGGCTTCCGCTTGAAGGTTGCCGAGATACATGACGTGTACATGGCGGTAAGTGGCGAGAGCGTGTGTGAAGAAGTACACCCCTGCAGGGTTAACATGATCTATTCGAATAGCCGGGTCCGCGGTTATGGACTTCTTGGATGCTTACATGGTACATAGACAACTTGAAGTGGATACCCTAAAATGCTCAAGACAAGTGTGAGTGCTATGGATGGCCTTCTCGTAGGGAGACGGGGATGAATCCATAGTAAGTGTATTTTGTGGTGATTAGTGGACTCGTGTACGTTGTCTCACCTCCAGAGTTTCTGGTAGTCGTAGAACAGGATAGCCACAGAGTCAAAGCTGGCTTGCTGCAACTAAACCCCAAATTACCCTCTTGATACAAATGCATGTATGATAGGATCTGATGTAAGTCTTGCTGAGTACCTTTGTACTCATGTTGCTTTATTTATGTTTTTGCAGCGGAGACTTCGGTCTTACTAGGGTTCTCATGGACTTCGACTAGTAGCTAGTACCTCAGCTACGATCTTGATCGGACGTTGTACATAGTCAGGCTTTCAGCCTTTTGCATTTATAGAAGTCTGTACTCAGACATGTAATGCTTCCGTTTGTTGCTTGATTGCTCTGAATGTTGGGTCATGTGACCCCTGTTTGTAATAAATGCTATGATGGCTCTTCTGAGCCCTTATCTACTTGAGTCGTAGAGTCATTTTGTGATGCCATGTTGTATTGCACATATCGAGCATATTGTGTGTATGTTATTGAAATGCTTGGTATGTGTGGGATCTGACTATCTAGTTGTTTATCTTTAGTAGCCTCTCTTACCGGGAAATGTCTCCTAGTGTTTCCACCGAGCCATGGTAGCTTGCTACTACTCCGGAACACTTAGGCTGGCCGGCATGTGTCCTTCTTCGTTCCTATGTCTGTCCCTTCGGGGAAATGTCACGCGATGAATACCGGAGTCCTGTTAGCCCGCTACAGCCCGGTTCACCGGAGTCCTGCTAGCCCAGTGCTATAGCCTGGATTCACTCGCTGATGACCGACACGTTCAATGCTGGGTCATGGATGCCTGTCCCTGTAAGTTTGTGCCACTTTGGGTTTACGACTAGCCATGTCAGCCCGGGTTCTTTGTCATATGGATGCTAGCGACACTATCATATACGTGAGCCAAAAGGCGCAAACGGTCCCGGGCCAGGTAAGGTGGCACCCGTGGGAATACCATGCGTGAGGCCGCAAAGTGATATGATGTGTTACATGCTAGATCGATGTGGCATTGAGTCGGGGTCCTGACACTTTCTTCGTCTCCTCTTCTTTTTCTTCTTTTTTCCTCTTCTTATTTATTTCTCCTCTTCTTCCTCTCCTCTTCTTTCATCTTCTTATTTTCCTTTTTCCTCTCATTCTTTTTCTTCTTCTTTCTTCCTTCTTCCTCTTTTTCCTTCGACCCTCTCGATCCCTCGACCATAGAAACCTCAAACCCTCGACCCTGAAACTCTCGACCCTTGACCCCTTAACGACCCTCGATCCTCTACCCTAGTTCCCGACCCTCGACCCCTCGGCGATCCTCGACACCCTCGTTCCCGATAAAAATTAGGAAGAAGAAGAAAAAAAAAGAGGAGAAAAAAAGGAGAAGAAGCTCCTCTATTCCTTCTTCTTCTCCTCTTTTTTTCTTCTTCTTTCTCTTCTTCCTCTCCTCATCTTCTCCTTCTTCTTCTCCTTCTTTCTCTACTTATTTTCCTTTTCCTTATTTTACTTTTTCCTCTCCACTAACATAAAATGCACTACCTAAAATGCAACAAACATAAAATGCACTAAATTGATCAACTAACCTAAAATCAGTGATAAAATGCACTAACCTAAAATCGATATCTACTAACAACTTAATAAAAATAATACATATATGAAAAAATGCATATATGAAAAAAACATCATCATATCATCAACAGAAGAAAATAGTATTTTTTCTAAAAATCTATCTTTTGCATATATACATCAACATATATATACACTAACCTAAAATGCACAAAAATGCTATCGGAGAGGGGGTATATCGACCCCCCTCATTTATCCACATACATACATCTATACATACATATATACTTACATATATGTATAAATTTTTGCAGATATAAACTCTTGCATATATGAAGTTTTTCTAAAATCTAACTTTTGCATATATGAACACATATACACAGAGAACATATACATATACACACAGAGAACATATACATAAAATGCACAAAAAAATAAGAGGAAAGGGCGCCGACGGCCGGACCGAAGGCGGCGGCGTGTTGTCGGGGCGACGGCGACGGGGTTGGGGAAGGGACGGCGCGCGCGGCGACGGCGACGGGGTCGGGGAACGGGTGGCGCGCACGGCGACGACGACGGGGTCGGGGCAGGGGCGGTGCGCGGC
>NW_025238991.1:0-4039 GCF_018294505.1 Triticum aestivum
TTCGTGTACTTCGTTTGTGTCCAACGACCAGACCAAGACCGCTTCCGGATCCCCACCATTATCAATACCTCATATATATTTGCAATATTCAGATTGCTTTATCATATTCTTGCTCGTTCTTTGATTGCTTGCAGGAATAGACCTTCGTGGTCAGGCTGACCGTGCTTCCGGCATCGTCAGTAACCTCAGGAGATTGGTTTAGCGATTGCTAAGGCGCAACGTCGTGCACGTTTGTAGTCGGATTGTCAAAGTCGTCTCCACCAAATCGATAGTTATCATCTCATCGAAAGATCGGGACACCCCGCCTCTATCAAGTGGTATCAGTTTTCAGGTTGCTCGGTGAGAATTTCCAGTTTTCCTAGATTAGATTTATTTTCTTACCTATTGTCCAAGAAAAAGCCACAAAAAAGAGTTAGATCTATTCATCCTTGGTCCAAGCCAGTCTGAGCCTTTGCAATTTTCTTTTCGTTGCTTGCATAGTTGAATTATCGGTTGCATCGTCGTGTCGAGTTGCTGGTCTTAGTGTCTAGTTCCTTTAGAGTTTCGAGTTCTGTTCACATTAGTCACGCAGCCGCTGCATCATTATCCCATCCGCTGTCCACCATCCAATCCACCAATTTCCACCACGTGCTACGCACTGTTTATTGTCATAATCATAGTTGAGGTCACTCACATCTTCGCCTGATCGAATCTACATCTTATCTAGTTTGTCTTGGAAAGAGGGAGAAAAAGAAGATAACGAAAAAAAGAGAGAAAAAAGGAAAGAAAAAAAAGAAAAAGAGGGAGAAGAAAAAGAAAAAAAAGCGTGAAAAAAAAGAGAGAAGAAATAAAATTGGATCTATCTAGAATCAATCTCGTACCTGAATTCGGATTGGAATCTGTTTTGTGCTCTGTTCAGTAAAACAGCTTGGCTATTGTTTCACATCATTATCTTTACTGCCGTTGTGATCTTCACTTATATCTTGCCGTCCAGAGCTACTTTGTATCCTTCATTGATGCTATTTGTGACCTCATTAGTGTTCTAGGCTCGCGTCTCTAGTCCGGTCTAGCCTAGGACCAGCACAGTACCGTCGTTGAGCGTTTATTCAACATTGCATCTTTGAATTGATTATTGCTAATCTTTTGCTACCATATATAGCCAACCCAGCTCCACATATTTCTACACCGTGTATACGTACGCTCCCCTGGCAATCGCTTTACTCAATATTCGGAGTTACTTGACACCGCTGGTTGCCGATCACCGCCTGCTGCATGGTAAGAACTTGTAAGACATTGATATTTGCTTTACTGTGAGCGTTTTACCACCACATCCTAGTAGTTATAGGAACATTATTTTTGGGTTTTGTTTCTTGTTCTACTAATCATGACAGGATCCAGAGTCAATTCATGGGCTTTGTCGATCGCGGGAGACGTGCCACCACCTTTGCAAATACCACAACCGTCACGAGAGGTGCACAAACATCCAAATGCACATGATCAGGTTAATGTATCTATACCACCATTTAAAGGCCGTTTTAAACCTGCTTTATATATTGAATGGGAGTTCGACATAAAAAATATATTTGCTTCCCATAATTTCGATGAACATAAAAAGGTTAAGGTTGCGGTTGGTTCTTTCACTGGTTATGCTTTGGTTTGGTGGAGTGAATATTGTCGGTTACACCCTGATTATATACCTACTACTTGGGATGATTTGAAACTTGCCATGCGACATACTTTCGTCCCTGCTTATTATACTCGTGACATGATTAAGAAGTTGCAACACTTAAAACAAGGTAGTGAAACTGTAACAAAATATTATGATGATTTACAAACTACCTTGTTGCATTCCTCTTTAGAAGAAAGTGAAGATGATTTTATGGATAGATTTTGGGGAGGATTAAACCGTGATATTCAAGAGATACTAATTCATGAAGAGTGTTATCCTATGGACCATTTGTTTCATCTTGCTTGCAAATGATGAGGACATGACTACCTTGGATATGACAAAAAATATTGCATATATGCATATTTGTCAGGTGATTTCTAGTGCAAACTATTCAATAATCTATTTATGTTATCCAGAACAAAAATACTTCACACACTTTTGTGTTTTGTCTAATTGCAGGTGTATGGGACATTTGTACAATCCACATATGAAGATAAGGAAGAAAGAGATGTTTATTTGCTGTCCAAAAAGTTCTCTCACGTCACTTTTGGCCCAAGAGAAGATAGAGTCCAAGTCTCTCACGTTCTGGATTCAGATTCGGACTGCACAGACATACCTGACTCAAAATGCACACAAGTTTTTCATACGGACTCCGAATTGGGTGATTTTTTTTTGTTGGAAACTAGATTTCGTGCACTTTCCAACCCAATTGGAATCACCTTCAAATTCGTCCGGAGCGTTGAGTTGTGGACGAAACAATCTGATGCTGCAGCAGAATCCGAGTCAAACTACAAGTCCAAAGGTGTTACATCACCTCCACTTGGGCCCATTGGCCTTGTACGACCTAGATTTAGTTTTAGGCTGCCTTGGGACGTCCTCCCACCTCCTTGGCCGTCACCCCTTGCTCCTATATAAGTAGATCCATCTAGTAGCTTTTCCTTGGGATTTGTTTAGTTAAAAGTTAGCCATTGCAACTTCGTGTACTTCGTTTGTGTCCAACGACCAGACCAAGACCGCTTCCGGATCCCCACCATTATCAATACCTCATATATATTTGCAATATTCAGATTGCTTTATCATATTCTTGCTCGTTCTTTGATTGCTTGCAGGAATAGACCTTCGTGGTCAGGCTGACCGTGCTTCCGGCATCGTCAGTAACCTCAGGAGATTGGTTTAGCGATTGCTAAGGCGCAACGTCGTGCACGTTTGTAGTCGGATTGTCAAAGTCGTCTCCACCAAATCGATAGTTATCATCTCATCGAAAGATCGGGACACCCCGCCTCTATCAGAATTATTCTACTTATGATAAAGAATTATATGCTCTTGTTCGGACTTTAGAAACATGGCAACATTATTTATGGCCCAAAGAATTTGTTATACATTCTGATCATGAATCTTTGAAACATATTAAAAGTCAAGCTAAACTGAATCGTAGACATGCTAAATGGGTTGAATTCATTGAGACTTTCCCTTATGTCATTAAACACAAGAAGGGAAAAGAAAATGTTATTGCTGATGCATTGTCTCGTCGCCATACTATGCTTTCACAACTTGACTTCAAAATATTTGGTTTGGAGACCATCAAAGATCAATATGTGCATGATGCTGATTTTAAAGATGTAATGCAGAATTGTAAAGAAGGAAGAATGTGGAACAAGTTTGTCGTTAACGATGGATTTGTGTTTCGTGCTAACAAGCTATGCATTCCAGCTAGCTCCGTTCGTCTTTTGTTGTGGCAGGAGGCGCATGGAGGAGGATTGATGGGACACTTCGGCGTGAAGAAGACGGAGGACGTACTTGCTACACATTTCTTTTGGCCAAAGATGAGACGGGATGTTGAGCGTTTTATTGCTCGCTGCACTACATGTCAAAAAGCTAAGTCACGACTCAATCCTCATGGTTTATATATGCCTCTGCCTGTACCTAGTGTTCCTTGGGAGGATATATCTATGGACTTTGTTTTAGGTTTACCTCGAACAAAGAAGGGGAGGGATAGCATATTTGTTGTCGTGGATAGATTCTCAAAAATGGCACACTTTATACCATGTCATAAAAGCGATGATGCTGTTAATGTTGCTGATTTGTTCTTTCGTGAAATTATTCGCTTGCATGGTGTGCCAAATACTATTGTTTCAGATCGTGATACTAAATTTCTTAGCCACTTTTGGAGATGTTTATGGGCTAAGTTGGGGACTAAACTGCTTTTTAGTACTACTTGTCACCCCCAAACTGATGGACAAACTGAAGTAGTCAATAGAACGTTGTCTACTATGCTTAGGGCTGTTTTGAAGAATAATAAGAAAATGTGGGAGGAATGCTTGCCTCATATTGAATTTGCTTATAATCGTTCATTGCATTCTACTACTAAGATGTGCCCTTTTGAAGTTGTGT
>NW_025238992.1:0-4039 GCF_018294505.1 Triticum aestivum
CTAGCACCTCCGCTAGCAATGTTCTCTTTGATTTTAGATATTCCCTTATCTCGCTTTTGGGCAGCGATGATTTGATCCGTAAGAGTAGGTTTTGCTACCAAGGTGGAAAGAAAACCTTGAGGAACAATGTGAAGGTTAAGCTTCCGAAATTCCTCATGGAGAAGCGGTTGACTTTGTTGTAACATCAGGTTGTTACAATAAGATTTACGACTTAGCGCATCAGCCATGACGTTGGCTTTCCCTGGGGTGTAGGTTATTCCTAAATCGAAGTCTGTAATCAATTCAACCCAACGTCTTTGCCTGAGATTCAGATCCGGTTGGGTGAAAATGTACTTCAGACTTTGGTGATCAGTGAATATTTCGCAACGATTACCGAGGAGGTAATGTCGCCAGGTCTTAAGTGCATAGACTACGGCTGCAAGCTCTAGATCATGAGTAGGATAATTCTCCTCATGTGGGTGCAATTGCCGTGAAGCGTAAGCAATTACGCGTCGATCTTGCATGAGAATGCAACCTAGTCCTTGTCGCGAGGCGTCGCAGTAGATAACAAAGTCCTTGGAGAAGTCTGGCGGTACCAGCACGGGAGCAGAGGTCAGGCGTCTTTTCAGTTCCTGAAAGCTGTGCTCACATTGTGGAGTCCATTCGAACTTCTTATCTTTCTTGAGGAGTTCGGTTAGAGGTTTGGCAACTTTGGAGAAGTTCTCGGCAAAGCGACGGCAATAGCTCGCTAAGCCTAGAAAACTCCGAACTTGCTTGACCGATTCAGGTGGAGTCCAATTAAGGACGGCTTGAACTCGCTCAGGGTTAACAGCAATACCTTTACTAGATATTACATGACCCAGATAGGTCACTTCTGGCAACCAGAATTCACATTTAGAAAATTTGGCATAAAGGCGATGCTCTCGAAGTTTCTGCAACACTAGCCTTAGATGTTCGGCATGTTCTTCCTCGTTCTTGGAGTAGATGAGTATATCATCGAGATAAACTACGACGAACTTATCCAAATACTCCATGAAGATTGAGTTCATTAACCGAGAAAAGGTGGCTGGAGCGTTGGTTAAACCGAAGGACATGACGGTGTACTCGTATTGGCCATAACGAGTAACAAAGGCCGTTTTAGGAATGTCCCCGTTTCTGATTTTGATTTGATGGTATCCCAACCTCAAATCCATCTTGGAGAAGACTGAGGATCCAGCGAGCTGATCATACAGATCGTTGATCCTGGGAAGTGGATATTTGTTTTTGATTGTGACCAAATTGACAGGTCGGTAATCTACAACCATCCGGTCCGTACCATCCTTCTTCTTGACGAATAGGACGGGGCAAGCCCACGGAGATGAACTAGGGCGGATGAAACCCTTTTTCAAGGATTCATCGAGTTGTTTCTTAAGCTCGGCTAGTTCTAGGGGTGCCATCTTATAAGGTCTTCTAGCAATCGGAACGGTTCCTGGAATGAGGTCTATTATGAACTCAACATCCCTGTCAGGTGGAACACCTGGCAATTCCTCTGGAAAGACATCCGGGAAGTCACGGACTACCGGAACGTCCTCAAGGTCTGGCAAAGGGCTGGCGTTAAGAGAATATAATTGTCGCTTGGCTATTCGGGTCAAGACATTGACTATCTTCCCCGAAGGATGGGTGAGTTGAACAGTCCTAGAGAAGCAATCAATTTTGGCTTGATGAGCTGACATCCAGTCCATACCCAAAATGATATTAATATCTGAAGATTTAAGGGCTATCAAAGATGCGAGGAAAACAAGTCTGTCGACTTGGATTTCATTTCCATGGCTTACTCTAGAAGTTTGCCATTTGGATCCCGGAGTTTGAATTACCATGGAGGATGGCAAGTCACAGAATGCAACGTTATGCAAACGAGCATAATTTTCAGATATAAAAGAATGAGAGGCTCCTGTATCGAAAAGAACAGATGCCGGGTGGCAATTAACAAGAAGCGTACCAAGAACGACGTTGGGATCTTCTTGAGCTTCTTCGGCAGAGATACAGTTGACATGGCCACGTGAAGCGGTGACCGGTTTAGCATGAAACACTTTTCCTGTCGGCTTGCCATGGCCAACAGCTTTAGCAGATTGATTGGGGTTGGTCTGGGGACACTCACGCATATAATGACCAGATTCCCCACACTTGAAACAAGTCACGGAACTGGTACGTGGAGGAGCATTATTGGTTGGACCCCCATAGGGCTTGGCTGGAGCAGACTGTTGAGCGGGGCGAGGCGCCTGGAAAGATGGCCTCGGTGTGAACCTGGGTGGCAGGGCGGTGTTGGGTACCCACACGCGGCGCTTCTGAGGACCAGCACCGGATGAGGAACCCATGTCACGTCCATGCTTGCGTGTTGCGTCATAGTCAGTCTGACCAGTTTCAGCACTGATGGCTTTGTTGACAAGTTTCGAAAAAGATGTGCACTCATGCAGACGGAGGTCGCGGCGAAGCTCAGGACTAAGGCCCTTACGGAACCTTGCTTGCTTCTTGGCGTCAGTAGAAACTTCCTCAGTTGCATATCGTGCGAGATTACCAAACTCCCTGCTATAGACATCCACAGAAAGTCGGCCTTGGGTGAAATTGCAGAATTCCTCACGTTTACGGTCCATGAGACCCTCCGGAATGTGATGTTCACGGAAAGCCTCGCTGAATTTAGCCCAAGTTGTGACATGGCCCGCTGGGCGCATAGCTCCATAATTCTCCCACCATAGACTGGCGGGGCCTTCAAGATGATATGCAGCAAAGGTGACCTTGTCAGCCTCCGCTACCAGCGCGGAACGCAGCTTGTGAGAGATACTGCGAAGCCAGTCATCAGCGTCGAGAGGCTCGACGGAGTGGTGGAACGTGGGTGGATGCAGTTTGATAAAATCACTGAGTGACACCACGTTAGCCCTCTGATGGTGTGCTGTGTTCTGTTCAATACGCTCCAACAAACGGTTTGTCTCCCGCTTGTTTCTCTCAGCTTCCATCATAACCTCGGCTAGTGAAGGAGGATGAGGCAGATTTGCATCCCTGGCTTCACTGCCTTCGGCCTGCTCTTGGGAAGCAGGGTTAGCGCGCGTGTTGACCATCCTAGGTAAACAAGACAATGATTTAGTCAGAATGATAAAATTCCGACATAGGATACATAAGGTAAGGAATAACTCGGAATGCAAGATGATCATCTGTATGACATGGTAGATACAGAAACTGCTTCTTTTATTCCATCGTCATACACACCATACAAGGTTTAGTACAAGACCAAACAAAGTACTATTACGGTGAGAAAAAGGATTACATCTCATCGGAGGCATTCCAAGCTCCTATACATTATTTTTCTACACCTCCGGAAAGAGTACAAACTAGGTCATATCCCACGAGTCACGCGGGACGATAGACGACACAGCTAGTGCGAACTAGTGATACTACCACTAACTCAGACCGATCCATAGTAGTCCTCGTAGAAGTCACCTCCATAGCCTGGAATCTCAACATGATCATCCGGAAACAGACGGTCTCGCGGAGCTTGTGGACCATAGGGGCTAGGATGAGGCCTTGGACCAACAGACGGTGGCCTGCGAGGACCACGAGGTGGGGTGATGCCTCCTACATCACGCCAAACCATCACGTCTGGCAGAGCAGATCTCACAGGATAGAGATCGCGCATATCTGAGAATCCAGCTTGCACCGCCGGTGCGAACCGAGTCAAAGTGGCCCAGTGGTCAGCACGGGTATTGAAAAGCTCTAACCTTAAGGCCCGATTTTCACGGTCCTTATCCTCGAGCATCTCAGCAGTGGTGCGAGTCCGTGAATCCTCCTGAGTGGAGTCAGCATAAATAGCCTGGAGATATCCTTGTGCTCCCGGAAGTGATCCTGGCATATACCGGAAATCAGAGTCCCGAAATAAACCAGATCTGACTCGCATAATGGTCATCATAGAGTAGGCGGCGTCCTGCACAGCCATCTCAATAGTAACCCCGAGTCCATAGGAACAGTGAAGAGGCTCGGTAGATCCAGGATAAGATGGAAATATCCTGACAGTGCAGAGATACTGGCTTTG
>NW_025238993.1:0-4039 GCF_018294505.1 Triticum aestivum
CCTGCTTAGCCTTGGTCGTCATGGCTTGTGTCATCACAACTCATGAGGTCGGGTACCTGCATAGAAATCTCCGCTCCTTAGGAGGTTGCCTGGGAAGGCCGCTCCCTCAGGAGGTCTTGATGTCATCCCCCTCGCGAGGCTTGGCCCCTCACGAGGGTCTTGTCTTGGCGATCTTGTAGATGGGTCATACCAGGCCGTTGATGGAGCCACGCCGTGGGCCGCAGGCAGGCAAGTCTAGGTACCCTGTTTCCCAGAACACCGACAACCATGCTATATTTAATTGCAAACCAATTCACACTGATCAAAACCTAAGGTTTCCCGCTTAGGAGCGCATTAGTACTCGGTTATAAATACTACTACTCCAAGATGACTGCACATTCCTCCTCAACTCCTAATCCACAAAAACAAACAAGTCATTCATCGTCGTTCCCTTGCGTCTGCCATGGCCCGCGTGAGTTCTGGGTCGAGAGATTACTACCAGGGAGAGGCGAGCATGGAAGCAAAATCACGAGAGATGTCCCGCCTCGCCGCGAAAGTAGCCGACATGTCCCGCCGCGCCGCTGAAGTAGCACAGAGGTCCCGCCGCGCCGTCGATGTAGCAGACTGGTCCGACCGCATCGCAGAAGTAGCAGAGATGTCCCGCCGCACCGCAAATGCAGCAGAGATGTCCTCCTGTGCCGCGGCGGCCTGGGAAAATGTCTCGCGGGCAGGCGAGGACTCTCACTGGTGCTTGCGCGCCATGCTCGATGACCTGATGGGTCGGATCTCTGACTGGATGAAGCAGCAGGACGAGATGAATGCCTCGTTTGAAAATGCTACCAGCGTCATCCGGGGACTAGGGGAGGACAAGGCGAAGCTCCACACCGAGCGCGGCCTGCTGAGGGCGAAGATCGCTGGAACGGCGAAGCGGCACGAGGAGACCACTGCCTTGTTGCAGAGGACTGACGTCATCGTCAACAAACTTATGGACGAGAATGCCATGCTCCACATCGAGTGCCAAAGGCTGGTGGAGGAATCCATGGATGCTCTCAAGCAGCGTCTTGAGGACACAAAAGAGCTCATTGCTGCTCGCCGCAGAGACTAGTTCCCGCGGCCTGCAGCAATGCACCAAGAAAGTAGAGATCAGCGAGCCAGATCGTTTTCTTCATTCTTATTTTGCCCTTGTGTATTTCAGGCGTTGCCCCATGTGGCTTTTTGAATTATCTTCCTAAATATGTAAGACAATTATTATCCACTGTCATCGTCCTTATATTTATAAGTTTTGCTATAAGTTGCAGTCGATGCTATAAAGGTCCGTCGGATCTTACATCAAGATCGTGCAAAACTTATAGTGCAGTAGAAGGTCCAAGTCCACCGGCTAAATCTACAAACACAGTATCACCTGCTCCACAAGCTGCAGCATCCGCTTCAACTGTACCAGCATCTCAATGAGTTACTCGTTCGTTTGCTCCGGAGCTGGCCAGTTCCCAAGCTGCCTTCACACCTAACACTACTTCTGAAGCACTGCTGACACAACAGGACTTGGCAAGATCAGATGAACCTCATGAGCATCAACACCAAGACGGTACCTGACCGAGTCAAGTTGCAGTTGCATGCTCCTTTACATGTACTCTCACAGTTTGATGTACACTAACACTTTCCATATTCATTGTTGAACTAGCACCACGGTGCAAGCGAAAACAGACATCAGGGATAATGCTTGACTGATTAACAAAATCTAAAGGAGGAAGAATGGAGATCCATTTTGAGACAGGTTTAAAAAGGCCACGTGATGCTACATAGTCACCCAAGTTAGTATCAGAGGCAGCCATTGCCGTTAGGTGTCATGCACGTATCCTCCCAACGTGGATCCAGTACGGGAATGAGAAAGACAATACCCAGTTTAACACCTTCCTTGACCATTTATCCGTAAGTAATGTTATTCATTGCAATTAGTAATATTGTCTTGCTTTGTCCCATACTTTCTAGCTTCCTCCTAATAAGACTCACATTCTTTTTTCAACTGATGAGGTTCAAGTTGGATCCGAAAGATGATGCAACTAAACAAGCATGCACTCATATTTTTCAGTCTGCTCTGCGACAGTATCGGTACCACCTTAGAAAATCTCACTTTGAAGACAAGGCTAACAATGAAATCGCCCAAACATCTCCAGTGGAATATATTACAGATGAAGACTGGACAGCCCTCGTTAAACACTGGTCTGATCCAAAGTATCAGGTAGGCTATATGTATTTATTCAGACCACATATTGAACTTGTATTTATGTATGTGCCTTACAAGTGTATCTTCTTCTAGGCTAACTGTTTGAAGAACAAAACCAACCGTTCTAAAGTGAAATTCCAACAGACAACAGGATCTCGTAGCTATATTGCACACTACGAGCCTCTTGTAAATAGCTGCTACTTCCTTCTTTTTTTTGTGCCATATTATCATATCTATATTGACTTGTTCCAAATACAGAGGAAAGCCCGTGCGGACCAAAAAGAACCTGAATCGAATGCAGTGCAAATCTTCAAGGATTGCCACACTAGCAAGATGAAGGGCATGAGCACACCAGTTGAACTGCTGTTGTAAGTCCTTACTCCTCCTGCCTTGAACTGATTGGTACTGTGATGTGTTCATTTAACTACTTGGTTTGCAGCCAATGTCAGTTACTCTGTTCACTTTTATTCACAGTTGTCTTAACATATCATTTCACCTTACATGGTTTAAAAGAGATGAAGGATATTCTTTTGGTCTTGATCTGTAATCTAGTTGTTATGTTCACGTGCCCACACAATGATAAAATAGCCTGTTTGTTTTATATCCGTTTGCCCATGATATGAATGATGTCATACTATGTTCATCCTACTTTAAACCATGTCTCTTTATCCTTAGATGTCAACGAATGTGAGGAAATAGACAATACAGTAGGCATGCTACATGGACATATGTTCTGAAAGTGATTTTATTATGTAGTTGGCACTACAATACATGCTAATGTATTACAGTAGTTCACCAAAATAAGTTATGTATAAACGTTTAACCTACTTTGTTTGTTTTTGTCTCATTAGTAACTTATCTGGTACACTAATCTACAAGTTCAAACTTTCAGGAAGCTATGGAACAAATGATTGAACAACCACAACCACCTGAAGGTGACGAGGCTACTACAGGCACAATGTCACCTCTTGCTGCAGTGCGTCAGTATCTCTCCACTAACAGTGCAAAAAGTACCTTCCTGCGTAATTCTGGGTTGGTTGTCAAGGTAACCTTGTCCAAATCGCCTACTGAACAAAATCTTCCTGCTAGACAGAGTGATATATCTGTGCTCCAGACACAAGTCCAATCCCTAATGGACGTTGTTTCGGAAACAAGAATAGTGGTTGAGAAATGTCGTCAAGATATGAATGGTTTTGAAACCAGACTATCAGACATTCGCTTCGTTGTTCAAGAGCAATGGCGGAAAAAAGGTGGAGATCATGCTGCTCCATCAGATTCTACAGCCTGAAACATTAGCACTCAGGTCAAATGATCTGTGCTTCTATACATCTGATGGTGCTTTTATCTGGAAGGACTGTAAACTTTATGCCAACAGGCCTTTTGTTGTATGGTTGGAATTTATTTTGTTGTGATACAACATTTATGATGCTGCCTCAGGCTGCAGTAATTACGACGCTATTTTTGTATACTGTAGGTTTATCTTAGTAATGTATTCGGCCGAAAGCTTCGTAGGAGCCCAACATGCCAACATTCGTCGGGCCCATTCCAATTGGGCTAAAAACGATTATGGGCCGAAATTGGCATGTAGCCCACTAAAAATATCTAGGCCTAAATCAGCATAAGCTTTCATATTTTTCTGGTAGGCCTGTGCCCATAGTGGGCCTTTAACAGGCCTAAACATAATTTGGGCCCTCAGTAAAAATAGGCCGTTTACAGGTGTAAATATCTCAAGCCCATAAAAACACATGGGCCTTTAATAGACCGAAAGTGAGATTGGGCCCTGATTGTGCCAAATAACCCACTGGACTTAGCAGGCCGAAATGGTGGCCCATTTAC
>NW_025238994.1:0-4038 GCF_018294505.1 Triticum aestivum
CTTGTAACTTCCACGTATCACCGTGGAGAACTCAAACCGATGCACCAAATGCAATGGCAAGGGCACACGGAGTGCCCAAGTCCTTCTCTCTCAAATCCCACCGAAGCAACTAATGCTAGGGAAGAAAATGAGATGAAGAACAAGAAAGAGAACACAAAGAACTCCAAGATCTAGATCCAAGGGGTTCCCCTCACATATAGGAGAAAGTGATTGGTGGAAATGTGGATCTAGATCTCCTCTCTCTTTTCCCTCAAAAACTAGCAAGAATCCATGGAGGGATTGAGAGTTAGCAAGCTCAAAGAAGGTCAACAATGGGGGAAGAACACGAGCTCTAAGGATAAGGTTCATTGGGGAAGAAGACCCCCTTTTATAGGAGGGGGAAAATCCAACCGTTATGTGCTCAACCCGCACACGAGCGGTACTACCGCTCCACGAGCGGTACTACCGCTCAGGTGGAAGAAACAGGGAAAAGGAGCAACAAAACATGAACCTTGGGGCGGTAGTACCGCAGGCGACAGTGGTACTACTGCTGGGTTAAGCGGTACTACCGCTCCCTTCGGCGGTACTGCCGCGCAGAACGAAGGGTAAAGGGAAAGAGGTTTACCACTAGTGCATGAAGAAGCGAGGTGACCTTTCTCATGACATAGGTAGCAACGTCTACTCTTCACTTTCTTCTCACTTGATTTCTCAACTTGACAAGCATTAGCTTGAGTCTTCTTGGGAAGATGCCTTTCTTCAACTTGAGGTTGAGCATGAGAATGCACTTGTATCCGCTTCCCTTGTTGCTTGTCACTAATGGCCTTCTTCTTCAAAGGGCAAGATCTAACATGATGCCCTTCAATTTTGCACTTGAAGCAAATGATCTTGGCCGAATTCTTGACTTGTTTTTGGCCCTTCTTTTTGTTCACCTTGGACTTCTTCTTGTTGGAGTTGAATCCAAGTCCACCTTTGTCATTGGGGATTTTTGCACACTCAAGATATTGTTGAGTGTGAATTTCCCTTCATGACTCTTTTCCAAGTCTTTCTTTAAAGAAGTGACTTGGGCCTTGAGCTCTTTGATTTCCTATACATGGTTAGTCTCAACACAAGTACTAGAGGAAGTATAAGCTTCAACGTTAGAGCAACAAGGCAAGGAAAGCAATTCATCACAAGATGTACCAATGTTATGCATGGATGAATTGCGAGGACTAGCACAAGGCAATATAGCATTTTGACCAAAAGTAGTGCTAGTATCCACATGAGGCTCACTAGATGTTACCTTAGCAAGCATGGCCTCATGAGCTATCTTTAGCACATTATGGGATACTAGAAGATCATCATGAGAGCTTGTGAGCTTTACATGATTTTCTTCCAATATCCCATAGTTGCTAGATAGCAACTCAAGTTGAGCCCTTAGCTCAACATTCTCCTTTAATATGGATGCTTCATAAGAGATAGAGTTAGTAGCACAAGCATCATCATTAGCAACAAGAGGAGAATACCAAGCACCCAAGAGTAATAAGCTTCTGAACTTGTAACTTCCACGTATCACCATGGAGAACTCAAACCGATGCACCAAATGCAATGGCAAGGGCACACGGAGTGCCCAAGTCCTTCTCTCTCAAATCCCACCGAAGCAACTAATGCTAGGGAAGAAAATGAGATGAAGAACAAGAAAGAGAACACAAAGAACTCCAAGATCTAGATCCAAGGGGTTCCCCTCACATATAGGAGAAAGTGATTGGTGGAAATGTGGATCTAGATCTCCTCTCTCTTTTCCCTCAAAAACTAGCAAGAATCCATGGAGGGATTGAGAGTTAGCAAGCTCAAAGAAGGTCAACAATGGGGGAAGAACACGAGCTCTAAGGATAAGGTTCATTGGGGAAGAAGACCCCCTTTTATAGGAGGGGGAAAATCCAACCGTTATGTGCTCAGCCCGCACACGAGCGGTACTACCGCTCCACGAGCGGTACTACCGCTCAGGTGGAAGAAACATGGAAAAGGAGCAACAAAACATGAACCTTGGGGCGGTAGTACCGCAGGAGACAGTGGTACCACCGCTGGGTTAAGCGGTACTACCGCTCCCTTCGGCGGTACTGCCGCGCAGAACGAAGGGTAAAGGGAAAGAGGGTTACCACTAGTGCATGAAGAAGCGAGGTGACCTTTCTCATGACATAGGTAGCAACGTCTACTCTTCACTTTCTTCTCACTTGATTTCTCAACTTGAGAAGCATTAGCTTGAGTCTTCTTGGGAAGATGCCTTTCTTCAACTTGAGGTTGAGCATGAGAATGCACTTGTATCCGCTTCCCTTGTTGCTTGTCACTAATGGCCTTGTTCTTCAAAGGGCAAGATCTAACATGATGCCCTTCAATTTTGCACTTGAAGCAAATGATCTTGGCCGAATTCTTGACTTGTTTTTGGCCCTTCTTTTTGTTCACCTTGGACTTCTTCTTGTTGGAGTTGAATCCAAGTCCACCTTTGTCATTGGGGGATTTTTGCACACTCAAGATATTGTTGAGTGTGAATTTCCCTTCATGACTCTTTTCCAAGTCTTTCTTTAAAGAAGTGACTTGGGCCTTGAGCTCTTTGATTTCCTCTACATGGTTAGTCTCAACACAAGTACTAGAGGAAGTATAAGCTTCAACGTTAGAGCAACAAGGCAAGCAAAGCAATTCATCACAAGATGTACCAATGTTACGCATGGATGAATTGCGAGGACTAGCACAAGGCAATATAGCATTTTGACCAAAAGTAGTGCTAGTATCCACATGAGGCTCACTAGATGTTACCT
The DNA here is from genome assembly GCF_018294505.1 of Triticum aestivum. Classification (NCBI taxonomy): domain Eukaryota; kingdom Viridiplantae; phylum Streptophyta; class Magnoliopsida; order Poales; family Poaceae; genus Triticum; species Triticum aestivum. The sequence continues at coordinate 2,772 of NW_025238994.1, forward strand.
TAGCAAGCATGGCCTCATGAGCTATCTTTAGCACATTATGGGATACTAGAAGATCATCATGAGAGCTTGTGAGCTTTACATGATTTTCTTCCAATATCCCATAGTTGCTAGATAGCAACTCAAGTTGAGCCCTTAGCTCAACATTCTCCTTTAATATGGATGCTTCATAAGAGATAGAGTTAGTAGCACAAGCATCATCATTAGAAACAAGAGGAAAATACCAAGCACCCAAGAGTAATAAGCTTCTGAACTTGTAACTTCCACGTATCACCGTGGAGAACTCAAACCGATGCACCAAATGCAATGGCAAGGGCACACGGAGTGCCCAAGTCCTTCTCTCTCAAATCCCACCGAAGCAACTAATGCTAGGGAAGAAAATGAGATGAGGAACAAGAAAGAGAACACAAAGAACTCCAAGATCTAGATCCAAGGGGTTCCCCTCACATATAGGAGAAAGTGATTGGTGGAAATGTGGATCTAGATCTCCTCTCTCTTTTCCCTCAAAAACTAGCAAGAATCCATGGAGGGATTGAGAGTTAGCAAGCTCAAAGAAGGTCAACAATGGGGGAAGAACACGAGATCTAAGGATAAGGTTCATTGGGGAAGAAGACCCCCTTTTATAGGAGGGGGAAAATCCAACCGTTATGTGCTCAGCCCGCACACGAGCGGTACTACCGCTCCACGAGCGGTACTACTGCTCAGGTGGAAGAAACAGGGAAAAGGAGCAACAAAACATGAACCTTGGGGCGGTAGTACCGCAGGAGACAGTGGTACTACCGCTGGGTTAAGCGGTACTACCGCTCCCTTCGGCGGTACTGCCGCGCAGAACGAAGGGTAAAGGGAAAGAGGGTTACCACTAGTGCATGAAGAAGCGAGGTGACCTTTCTCATGACATAGGTAGCAACGTCTACTCTTCACTTTCTTCTCACTTGATTTCTCAACTTGAGAAGCATTATCTTGAGTCTTCATGGGAAGATGCCTTTCTTCAACTTGAGGTTGAGCATGAGAATGCACTTGTATCCGCTTCCCTTGTTGCTTGTCACTAATGGCCTTCTTCTTCAAAGGGCAAGATCTAACATGATGCCCTTCAATTTTGCACTTGAAGCAAATGATCTTGGCCGAATTCTTGACTTGTTTTTGGCCCTTCTTTTTGTTCACCTTGGACTTCTTCTTGTTGGAGTTGAATCCAAGTCCACCTTTGTCATTGGGGGATTTTTGCACACTCAAGATATTGTTGAGTGTGAATTTCCCTTCATGACTCTTTTCC
>NW_025238995.1:0-4038 GCF_018294505.1 Triticum aestivum
CATTGAAATGATCATGATAAACCTCTTAGCAAGAGAACGTTAACTACTCTTACTAAGATCACATGAATTGTTTCTGCTCCCTATCGTCATTGTTATGTGTGCGTGGATTAATGTAATTTACCATTTTGAGAAAATTTTGACCAAGTAAATATCTTATTGATGTGATGATAACAGGGGCTGCTATATATAATAGTTGTGTATTAGTTGCATTCATGCATGGAATGACGCACCTCGATTTCTTCCTCATTGACACAATGCGTTAACTACAACGTCATCTTACAACCTAATATTTTGTATATCAGTAGGTGACTCATATTGCAAAGTTTCTCTGTTTATTTTTCCCTTGGTTTTGGAGGACGGTAAGATATTCCATTATATCTCTAACCATGCTTTTTAATCATATGTATGTTAAGCTGCTAACACAATCTATCAATGTATAATTATGTGTATGTTATTTTTATCCCATGCCATATCTTGTGCACAGTATTGTTCGTGACAAATCCGGTGACAAATATATAGTTTGCTTATGTTAGTGGCCACAGCTTGAAAAGCTTGATTGCACGCATTCTGTAGCACCTGAAAAGAAGCGAGGGAGTAGATAAAGCTAAGAAGGTGGATTTGTCTACCTAGAAAACGATTGCTTTACGTCACTTGGCTTTTATCAGCTCCTCTTTGACCTCGTGAGGACCAGTTCTCACCATGACCAAGTATATGATATCTAATAAACTATGGTGGTGGGTGGTGACATTTCATGGAACCAGCCCTGCAAGCATTGTGCCGACTTGGGTGAGATGGATAAATAATCATAATATACTACTCAGCCGTACATCAGATGATGCAGTAACGCTTAGGCATATTAAAAGGAAACTTGAGGAGTTTAGGCAAAAATTTAATCAGAAGCGAATATATGACCATATGATTATATGGTAATGTGCTCGGAGGTTGCAATGTGCATGTTGAATGTGCAAAAGTTGCTTGCTGGTGTTGTTCTGTGGTCTGTCTTTCCGGTGATGAAAGATGTAGTTTACGTTTCCATTGCCCCGAAACTTGCTGTTTTGGTTGCCGTTAGTTCTATTTTTCCTGGATGTATTGTTTTAGCTTCCTTTTGGTTCAAAACTCTTGTAAATTTGATTGATCATTCCCCAGCAAAACTATTGTAGATAGTTAAGTCTGAAAAACAATTATTATTTGAGTTGTTTCTTTGTAAGATGCTTGTGATAGAAGCAATTAAATCATCTAATGGAAACTTCTTTCTACACTAAAACTGCCAACACACACCTCCAAGAAATTAATCTGTTTATGACTTCACCGCCTGGCCTAGTCTTGTCATTGGATGTACTCCCTCCGTAATCAAATATAAGAGCGTTTAGATCACTACTTTACTGATCTAAAAACTCTTATATTTCTTTATAGAGGGAGTACTATTTACAATAGCAAAAGAAGCAGGTGAGGTCTGGTGCCATGAACCTAGTCAGGAAGGCTAACCAGATTGTTAGATTTATACACTGAACCGGTCACGCATGATAAAAATCTTCGCAAGAAGATGTTAACTAGTCTTGCTAAGATCATATGGAAACTTCCTTCTCTCCATCGTCATGGCATTTGTATCAGCTCTCCTTTTGGTTGGGCACTTCGTCCATTAATGTCGTCGCTTCTTCCTGCAAGTACTCAACCACTTCGAGAGACATTTGACCAAGTAAATATCAGACTGACATGATGATAACGTATAGGTGCTGCTACAAATCTGCTAACTACTCTGTCGCCCTATGTTATTGGATTTCATGAAAAATCTATTGGCAAATATATAATTTCATAGTTTGAAAAGGTCGATTGCACACATGATTCTGTATCAACTACTGAAAAGAACAGGGGTAGTAGTCACTCTATATGTCTTTAGAAGTCATGCGCCCATGAATCAAGCCTACGCGTGAGTAGGTGACTTCATCTATGTCTGGCATCGAGCAAGAAAACGATTGATTGCCTTACATGACTTGGCTTCTCAACTGCTCTTTGGCTGGTTTCGTCCGCACCTGTTCCGACGATGACCAAGTATATGATATCTAATTAAACTAGTGCCGGATGTTTCTTGTCTTAAAAATCTTTTCCTTAATAGTGATGGGTGGTGAATTTTCCTGGAATCGACCCTGCATGCATTGTGGCGACTCTGGGTGAGATGGAGAAACATTCATAATTACTACTCAGCCGTACAAATGACCATAGAATAGCTTTATATGTCTGTATACGCTGCATTGCTTCTTTGAATGGCAAACGTGTCTTAAATGGGCGTACATGCAGTAGTTTAATTAGCAGCAAGAGACCAGTTCAATTGATTGGTTGGTTTCAGTTTACTAAGTCTATAATTGCTAACGATTTTGGGCGCTGCTTGCTGCACCTATATAAACTCATACATCCCTGCATGTTCAAACCATCACTCACGCCACAATCACAAACAGAAACACAGGAGAGAGAAAAAGATCGGATGGCATCCTCCTCTCCCTTCCTTCTCCTCGCTGTTCTTCTTGCGTTGGTCTCATGGGACTGCAGGCTCGTGCCGGAGGTGTGTGGTGGCATCAGGCGGACGAGACGACTACGACATTACCACAGAATTATGTGATATTTTAGAAAATGTTGTTTTTTCCAAAATCACTAGCCCGTGCGTTTGCACGGGGGTTGATGACTAGTGTATGGGAACTGAAACAAACACCTCCAAGAAATTAATCAGTTTATGAGTACTGTTTACTCCAAAAAAGAAGCAGGTTGGTCTGATTCTTAGATTTATATATGCAATGAACTGGTCATGATTGAATCGTAGCAAGGAGGAAACTAACTACTCTTACTAAGATCATATGAAAAGTTCCTGCTCAGCTCCATCGTCATAGCTCTCCTTTTGGTTAGCTCGGAAATGTCCACTAAGCACTAACATCGTTGCTTTCTTCCTACAAGTACCCAACTACTGCGAGAGAAATTTGACCAAGTAAATATCTGGTTGATGGGGTTATCCTCCTCTTTCTAAAAAGTAAATTGATTGACGTGATGCTAGCAGGGGCTGCTATAAAATAGCAGGTGTATTATGTGGATTCATGCATGGATCAACGCGCCTCGATTTCTTCCGCTTGTTGACACAGTCCGCTACCTACTGTGTCGTGTTATGCTGCTGGATTTCATGACAAATAATCTATTGGCAAATCTACAATTTCATAGTTCTTTTTTCTTTTGAAAAGGGACAATTTCATAGTTTGAAAAGCTCGATTGCCCGCATCATATAGCAATTTCTGGAAGGAACATGTGTAGTAGTCACTCCACGTCTTTAGAAGCCCACGCATGAGTTGGTGACTTGTGTCATCCTCCAGCTAGAAAACGATTGCCTTACATGACTTGGCTTTATTAATAAATATCTGTCTGCATCGTAATCATGTAGAGGCTGGGGTTTATCCTCTTTTTAAAAAAAAAAACATGACTTGGCTTTCCTCAACCGCCTTTGACTGACCTCGTGCGCATCAGTTCCTTCCTACTATGAGTCTATGACCAAGTATATGATAATTCTCATTTTCCCCGGTTGTCGTCGGCTTGGTCCTTTGTGCCTCTTTAGAGTTTAAATTCTTAAGGACTTAGAACATTTAGAGATCAATTTATTTTCCATGCATAATTTCTATTTTATGCAATTGTGTATAATACAAACCTGTCTTGAGTTTAAATTCCTAAGGATCAAGAACATTTAGAGATCAATTTATTTTCCAGGAATAATTGCTATTTTACTGCAGTGCAAGGTCACTCAAATGAGACACTTTTGTTTGTGCAGAGAAATAACCTACCTGCTTTCTGGTACACTAGTAGAAAAAGGGGCTTTTACCCCGGTTGGTAAGGGCCTTTTGTCCCGGTTTTCGAACCGGGACTAAAGGGTCGTTACTAAAGCCCTAACCCTTTAGTCCCGGTTCTTACACGAACCGGGACAGAAGGTCCTCCACGTGGCCGCTGCTGCCAGCCCAGGCAGGGGGGCCTTTGGTCCCGGTTGGTGACACCAACCGGGACCAATAGGCA
>NW_025238996.1:0-668 GCF_018294505.1 Triticum aestivum
AGAGAGGGTCACGGCAAAAACTGGACGCACCTCGTGTACATACCGGACAATCTCTTTCGGAGTATCAGGGTTTCGGATGAGAACTCATCTGTTACACGGGCACTTGAATGTTTTTTAAACTTTTTTGAACTCCAGCCTACTTTTGCATTCAGTATGCATCATTCAAAGCGACGTCATCAATTTCCAACACGTTCTGACATCATTTGCGGTTTTTCAGTCATTTACCGATTTGTGTAGAGAGCTAAATGATGGTGAATCCGAAAATCACTACAAAATGAACTCTGAAAATGTTGGAACTTGGCATGGTATCATCATTCCACCCGCATAGCATGTTGGAACTTTTTTGAACTCCAGCCTACTTTTGCGTTCAGTATGCGTCATTCAAAGCGGCGTCATCAATTTCCAACACGTTCTGACATCATTTGCGGTTTTTCAGTCATTTACCGATTTGTTTAGAGAGATAAATGACGGTGAAATCGAAAATCACTACAAAATGAACTCTGAAAATGTTGGAACTTGGCATGGTATCGTCATTTCACCCGCATAGCATGTGCAAAAGAGTAGGTCACGGCGAAAACTGGACACACCTCGTGTACAAACTGGACAATCTCTTTCGGAGTATCAGGGTTTCGGACGAGAACTCATCTGTTACACGGGCACATCAATGT
>NW_025238996.1:1297-1936 GCF_018294505.1 Triticum aestivum
CAACACGTTCTGACATCATTTGCTGTTTTTCAGTCATTTACCGATTTGTTTAGAGAGCTAAATGATGGTGAAATTGAAAATCACTACAAAATGAACTCTGAAAATGTTGGAACTTGGCATGGTATCATCATTTCGCCCGCATAGCATGTGCAAAAGAGTAGAGAGGGTCACGGCGAAAACTGGACGCACCTCGTGTACAAACTGGACAATCTCTTTCGGAGTATCAGGGTATCGGACGAGAACTCATCTGTTACACGGGCACATCAATGTTTTTTAAACTTTTTTGAACTCCAGCCTATTTTTGCGTTCACTATGCATCATTCAAAGCGACGTCATCAATTTCCAACGCGTTCTGACATTATTAGCTGTTTTTCAGTCATTTACCGATTTGTTTAGAGAGCTAAATGACGGTGAAATTGAAAATCACTACAAAATGAACTCTGAAAATGTTGGAACTTGGCATGGTATCATCATTTCACCCGCATAGCATGTGCAAAAGAGTAGAGTGGGTCACGGCGAAAACTGGACGCACCTCGTGTACAAACTGGACAATCTCTTTCGGAGTATCAGGGTTTCGGACGAGAACTCATCTGTTACACGGGCACTTCAATGTTTTTTAAACTTTTTTGAACTCCAGCC
>NW_025238996.1:2762-4038 GCF_018294505.1 Triticum aestivum
GGAGTATCAGGGTTTCGGACGAGAACTCATCTGTTACACGGGCACTTCAATGTTTTTTAAAATTTTGAACTCCAGCCTATTTTTGCGTTCACTATGCATCATTCAAAGCGACGTCATCAATTTCCAATGTTTTCTGACATCATTTGCTGTTTTTCAGTCATTTACCGATTTGTTTAGAGAGCTAAATGAAGGTGAAATTGAAAATCACTACAAAATGAACTCTGAAAATGTTGGTACTTGGCATGGTATCATCATTTCACCCGCATAGCATGTGCAAAAGAGTAGAGAGGGTCACGGCGAAAACTGGATGCACCTCGTGTACAAACTGGACAATCTCTTTCGGAGTATCAGGGGTTCGGACGAGAAGTCATCTGTTACACGAGCACTTCAATGTTTTTCAAACTTTTTTGAACTCCAGCCTATTTGTGCCTTCACTATGCATCATTCAAAGCGACGTCATCAATTTCCAACACGTTCTGACATTAATTGCTGTTTTTCAATCATTTACCGATTTGTTTAGAGAGCTAAATGACGGTGAAATTGAAATTCACTACAACATGAAATCTGAAAATGTTGGAACTTGGCATGGTATCATCATTTCACCAGCATAGCATGTGCAAAAGAGTAGAGAGGGTCGCGGCGAAAACTTGACGCACCTCGTGTACAAAATGGACAATCTCTTTCGGAGTATCACGGTTTCGGACGAGAACTCATCTGTTACACGGGCACTTCAATGTTTTTTAAACTTTTTTGAACTCCAGCCTATTTTTGCGTTCAGTATGCATCATTCAAAGCGACATCATCAATTTCCAACACGTTCTGACATCATTTGCTGTTTTCCAGTCATTTACAGATTTGTTTAGAGAGCTAAATGACGGTGAAATTGAAAATCACTACAAAATGAACTCTGAAAATGTTGGAAATTGGCATGGTATCATCATTTCACCCGCATAGCATGTGCAAAAGAGTAGAGAGGGTCACGGAGAAAACTGGACGCACCTCGTGTACAAACTGGACAATCTCTTTTGGAATATTAGGGTTTCGGACGAGAACTCATCTGTTACACGGGCACTTCAATGGTTTTTAAACTTTTTTGAACTCCAGCCTATTTTTGCGTTCAATATGCATCACTCAAAGCGACGTCATCAATTTCCAACACGTTCTGACATCATTTGCTGTTTTTCAGTCATTTACCGATTTGTGTAGAGAGCTAAATGACGGTGAAATTGAAAATCACTACAAAATGAACTCTGAAAATGTTGGTACTTGGCATGGT
>NW_025238997.1:0-4038 GCF_018294505.1 Triticum aestivum
CCACTGTTGGGGAACGTAGCAGAAATTCAAAAATTTTCCTACGAATCACCAAGATCTATCTATGGAGAGACCAGCAACGAGTAGAAAGGAGAGTGCATCTACATACCCTTGTAGATCGCTAAGCGGAAGCGTTCAAGTGAACGGGGTTGATGGAGTCGTACTCGTCGTGATTCAGATCACCGATGATCAAGTGCCGAACGCACGGCACCTCCGCGTTCAACACACGTACAGCCCGGTGACGTCTCCCACGCCTTGATCCAGCAAGGAGAGAGGGAGAGGTTGAGGAAGACTCCATCCAGCAGCAGCACAACGGCGTGGTGGTGATGGAGGAGCGTGGCAATCCTGCAGGGCTTCGCCAAGCACCTACGGGAGAGGAGGAGGTGTCACGGGAGGGAGGGAGGCGCCAAAGGCTCAGGTGTGGATGCCCTCCCTCCCCTCCACTATATATAGGGGCAAGGGAGAGGGGGGAGGCGCAGCCTTGCCCCCTACTCCAAGAAAGGGGTGCGGCCAAGAGGGGGGGAGGAGTCCATCCTCCCCAAGGCACCTCGGAGGTGCCTTCCCCCTTTAGGACTCTCCCCTTTTTTCCTTTATCTTGGCGCATGGGCCTCTTGGGGCTGGTGCCCTTGGCCCATGTAGGCCAAGGCGCACCCCCTACAGCCCATGTGGCCCCCCGGGGCAGGTGGCCCCACCCGGTGGGCCCCCGGGACCCTTCCGGTGGTCCCGGTACAATACCGATGACCCCGAAACTTGTCCCGGTGGCCGAAACAGGACTTCCTATATATAAATCTTTACCTCCGGACCATTCCGGAACTCCTCGTGACGTCCGGGATCTCATCCGGGACTCCGAACAACATTCGGTTACCACATACAAGCTTCCTTTATAACCCTAGCGTCATCGAACCTTAAGTGTGTAGACCCTACGGGTTCGGGAGACATGCAGACATGACCGAGACGTTCTCCGGTCAATAACCAACAGCGGGATCTGGATACCCATGTTGGCTCCCACATGTTCCACGATGATCTCATCGGATGAACCACGATGTCAAGGACTCAATCGATCTCGTATACAATTCCCTTTGTCTAGCGGTATTTTACTTGCCCGAGATTCGATCGTCGGTATACCAATACCTTGTTCAATCTCGTTACTGGCAAGTCACTTTACTCGTTCCGTAACACATCATCCCGTGATCAACTCCTTGGTCACATTGCGCATATGATGATGTCCTATCGAGTGGGCCCAGAGATACCTCTCCGTTTACACGGAGTGACAAATCCCAGTCTCGATCCGCATAAAACAATAGATACTTTCGGAGATACCTGTAGTGCACCTTTATAGTCACCCAGTTACGTTGTGACGTTTGATACACCCAAGGCACTCCTACAGTATCCAGGAGTTACACGATCTCATGGTCAAAGGAAGAGATACTTGACATTGGCAAAGCTCTAGCAAATGAACTACACGATCTTTTGTGCTAGTCTTAGGATTGGGTCTTGTCCATCACATCATTCTCCTAATGATGTGATCCCGTTATCAACGACATCCAATGTCCATAGCCAGGAAACCATGACTATCTGTTGATCACAACGAGCTAGTCAACTAGAGGCTCACTAGGGACATATTGTGGTCTATGTATTCACACGTGTATTACGATTTCCGGATAATACAGTTATAGCATGAATAAAAAACAATTATCATGAACAAGGAAACATAATAATAAAACTTTTATTATTGCCTCTAGGGCATATTTCCAACAGTCTCCCACTTGCACTAGAGTCAATAATCTAGTTCACATCGCCATGTGATTAACACTCACAGGTCACATCGCCATGTGACTAATACCCAAGAGTTTTAGGTTTGATCATGTTGCTTGTGAGAGAGGTTTTAGTCAACGGGTCTGAACCTTTCAGATCCGTGTGTGCTTTACAAATCTCTATGTCATCTCCTAGATGTAGCTACCACGCTCTATTTGGAGCTATTCCAAATAACTGTTCTACTTTGAGCTATTCTAAATTATTGCTCCATTATATGTATCCGGTCTCTCTTCTCAGAGCTATCCAGATAGGTGTCAAGCTTGCATCGTCATAACATTTACAACGAACTCTTTTACCACCTCCATAATCGAGAAAATTCCTTAGTCCACTAGTTACTAAGGATAACTTTGACCGCTGTCTGTGATCCATTCTTGGATCACTCTTGTACCCCTTGACTAACTCATGGCAAGGCACACTTCAAGTGCGGTACACAGCATGGCATACTGAAGAGCCTACGTATTAAGCATAGGGGACGACCTTCGGCCTTTCTCTCTATTCTGCCGTGGTCGAGCTTTAAGTCTTAACTTCGTACCTTACAACTCAGGCAAGAACTCCTTCTTTGACTGGTCCATCTTGGACACCTTCAAGATCATGTCAAGGTATGTGCTCATTTGAAAGTATTATTAATCATTTTGATCTATCCTTATAGATCTTGATGCTCAATGTTCAAGTAGCTTAATCCAGGTTTTCTATTGAAAAACACTTTCAAAATAACCCTATATGCTTTCCAGAAATTCTACGTCATTTCTGATCAACAATATGTCAACAACATATACTCATCAGAAATTCTATAGTGCTCCCACTCACTTCTTTGGAAATACAAGTTTCTCATAAACTTTGTACAAACCCAAAATCTTTGATCATCATCAAAGCATACATTCCAACTCCGAGATGCTCACTCCAGTCCTTAGAAGGATCGCTGGAGCTTTGCATACTTATTAGCATCTTTCGGGATTGACAAAACCTTCCGGTTGTATCACATACAACCTTTCCTCATTAAAATCGTCGAGGAAACAATATTTTGACATCCTATCTGCAAGATTTCATAAATAATGCAGTAATCGCTAATATAATTCCAACAGACTCTTAGCATCCCTACGAGTGAGAAAATCTCATCGTAGTCAACTCCTTGAACTTGTCGGAAAACATCTTAACGACAAGTCGAGCTTTCTTAATGGTGACATTTACCATCATTGTCCGTCTTCCTTTTGAAATCCATCTGTCTCAATGGATTGCCGATCATTGGGCAAGTCCACCAAAGTCCATGCTTTGTTCTGATACATGGATCCTATCTCGGACTTTATGGCTTCCAACCATTTGTCGGAATTCGGACCCACCATCGCTTCTCCATAGCTCGTAGGTTCATTGTTGTCTAGCAACATGACCTTCAAGACAGGATCACCTTACCACTCCGAAGTAGTGCGTGTCCTTGTCGTCCTACGAGGTTCGGTAGTGACTTGATCCGAAGTTTCATGATCAATATCATAAGCTTCCACTTCAATTGGTGTAGGTGCCACAGGAACAACTTCCTGTGCCCTGCCACACACTAGTTGAAATAACCTCATCAAGTCTCCACCATCCTCCCACTCAACTCTTTCGAGAGAAACCTTTCCTCGAGAAAGGACCCGATTCAAGAAACAATCCATATTGCTTTTGGATCTGAATTAGGAGGTATACCCAACTGTTTTGGGTGTCCTATGAAGATGCATTTTATCCGCTTTGGGTTCGAGCTTAATCCTGAAACTTTTTCACATAAGCGTCGCAGCCCCAAACCTTTAAGAAATGACAACTTAGGTTTCTCTAAACCATAATTCATACGGTGTCATCTCATCGGAATTATGTGGTGCCCTATTTAAAATGAATGTGGTTGTCTCTAATGCCTAACCCATGAACGATAGTGGTAATTCGATAAGAGACATCATGGTACGCACCATATCCAATAGGGTGCAACTATGATGTTCGGACACACCATCACACTATGGTGTTCCAGGCGGTATTAATCACGAAACAATTTCCACAATGTCTTAATTGTATGCCAAAACTCGTAACTCAGATATTCATCTCTATGATCATATCATAGACATTATATCCTCTTGTCACAATGATCTTCTACTTCACTCTGAAATTATTTGAACCATTCAATAATTCAGACTTGTGTTTCATCAAGTAAATATTCTCAACATCTACTCGAATCATCTGTGAAGTAAGAACATAACGATATTCACT
>NW_025238998.1:0-4038 GCF_018294505.1 Triticum aestivum
TGAAAGCATAGTTGGATAACACGAGCCTGGATGATCTCGATTAGGGAAATGAATTTATTGTTCTAATATTGTTCTTATGAAGATGAACTAGCTATATGTTCTACTATGTTGTTTTCATGTAGCTATTGTACTGTGATGTTATAATATATATATGTGCCTGATATGAAATTAGGAAACGGATGTTCGATATGAAATGTGAATTTGCGTAATACTGTAATTATTCATTGTAAACTAATAAACCTGGTAAATGTGTCATGGAACTTTGCAAATGGTTCTAGCAGTAAAAGCACTTGTGATGGATAGCCCAATGCCACACAGTTTTCTTCATCAAATCGTGTGTGATGTAGTTGAGAAAAGCAAATAGTTAACCAAGGCAGAGTGTGTGTGATAGTTACACCTTTCACACACGAGCCTACACATAAAACTGTGTGGGATGTACATACGAACGGAAACGTTTTCCTTGGATTGATTGTGTGGGATGTACATAAGAACGGAAACATATTCCTTGGATTGACTGTGTGTGATATACATATGAACGGAAATGTTTTCCCTGGATTGACTACATGGGATTGTAGGATCGAAAGTATGTCTAGAGGGGGGGTGATTAGACAACTTGACCAAATAAAAATCTAGCCTTTCCCAATTTTAAGTCTTGGCAGATTTTAGCAACTTAGCACTAGTCAAGCAATCAAACTACACATGCAAGTCTAAGAGTATAGCAGCGGAATGTAAAACATTGCACATGCAGGTAAAGGGAGGAGTTTGGAGGGAGCAAACGCAATGTAGACACGGAGATTTTTGGCGTGGTTCTGATAGGTGGTGCTATCATACATCCACGTTGGCGGAGACTTCAACCCATGAAGGGTAACGGTTGTGCAAGTCCACGGAGGGATCCACCCACGAAGGGTCCACGAAGAAGCAACCTTGTCTATCCCACCATGGCCATTACCCACAAAGGACTTGCCTCACTAGGGTAGATCTTCACAAAGTAGGCGATCTCCTTGCCCGTACAAACTCCTTGGTTCAACTCCACAATCTTGTCGGAGGCTCCCAAGTGACACCTAACCAATCTAGGAGACACCACTCTCCAAAACGTAATAGACGGTGTGTTGATGATGAACTCCTTGCTCTTGTGCTTCAAATGATAGTCTCCCCAACACTCAACTCTCTCTCACTGATTAGGATTTGGTGGAAAGATGATTTGAGTGGAAAGCAACTTGGAGAAGGCTAGAGATCAAGATTCATATGGTTGGAATGGAGTATCTTGGTCTCAACACATGAGTAGGTGGTTCTATCTCAGAAAATGAATGTTGGAAGTGTAGGATTGTTCTGATAGCTCTCTCCACGAATGAAGAGTGGGTGGAGGGGTATTTATAGCCTCCACACAAAATCTAACCGTTACACACAAATCACCAAACTCGGTGGGACCGAATAATGAAACTCGGTCAGACGGATGTAGTTCAAAATGTGAACGTTAGGCCTTTCGGTGGGACCGACATGTCAACTCGGTGTGACTGATTTCATTAGGGTTAGGGCATAACGTAATCTCGGTGAGACCGATTTTGGTAATAAGCTAACTAGAGAGTTGGTCAGGCAAACTCGGTGGGACCGATTCGCTCATCTCGGTGAGACCGAAACGTTACGAAGGGGAAACAGAGAGTTTGCATTGCGAACTCGGTGGGACCGATCGCTCATCGGTTGGACCGAAACATTATGAAGGGAAATAGAGAGTTTGCAATCCAATCTCGGTGAGACCGAGATCCCTATCGGTAAGACCGAAGTGACTAGGGTTTGTGGCAGTGGCTATGTCAAATGAACTCGGTGGTGCCGCATAGAAAATTTCGGTGGGGCCGAGTGTGACTTTTGGTTTGGGACATATGTGGATATGAGAAAGTGGTTGAGGTTTTTTTTTGGAGCATATCACTAAGAATTTTGAGCAAGCAACCCATTAAGCAACACCTCATCCCCTTTTAATAGTATTGTCTTTTCCTATGGACTCAATGTGATCTTGGATCACTAAAAGTAAAATGTAGAGTCTTGAGCTTTTGAGCTTGAGCCAATCTTTTGTTCTTGGCATTTTGAGGGGTCCACATTTCTAATCCATGCCATGCCAATCATTGAGCTTTCCTGAAATATTTATCTTGAGATATCATTAGCTCAATGAGCTATATGTTGTTAGGAATTACCAAAACCACCCAGGGATAGTTGCACTTTCAATCTCCCCCTTTTTGGTAATTGATGACAACATATAGATCAAAGCTTCGACAAATGATCATAAGATTGAAATACATCATTGCTTTGAGAAGCATGTGATAAGCAAGAGCTCTCCCTAAATTTGTGCATTATTTAAAATTTGCTTTTAATGCAAATGCACAATCGATTAGGATTATGGGTTACTCTTCCGTGTCACATACATCTTGGTGGAGCTCTCAAAATGATGGAAATTAAAAGCATGCACTCATCACCAATCAAAGTGAATGATCATATATGGGATATAAGAGATAATATCATCCAGGCAAGCATTAAAGTAGCATATGATCAAACACATGATCAAACTAGTATCTCACACAGACATAGAGTATCAACCAAGCACACAATAAAGATCAACCAAAAGCAAGAGAGACAAAGAAGCAAAACACCCTCTCTCAAAGCCTATGATCTATACATTTCTCCCCCTTTGGCAACAAGATCAACAAGATTGAAAATGCATAGTGCTATGCGTCTCTTAGGCTTGGTCTTTGGGAGGTGGTGTAGAGAGAAATCCAAGGATGAAGGCATCTGTTGATGTAGTTGGAGCTGGTGGAGTGGGTGCTGGAGGTGGCACTCAAGCTGTAGCTGCTGGTGCTGACGATGTAGCTCTAGAATCTGGTACTGGCACTGCAGCAGACCTCTGTCCTCGTGGCACTCGCTGAAAAGCATCCATAGTTGCCTTCCCTCTCCTCTCTTCTGCTTCCTCCTGCAGCTGCTCAACTGCAGTCTGTATCTCAGTCACCTTGAGGTCAAGATCATATAATTTTGTCTCAATAATCCTTTCCAAGCTCTCTTGATTCTGAGTCAGGGTGGCCAATCCCTTCTCAATCCTCAATGTTGCTTGTATCAGATAACCCAATTGATCTTGTTTGCTTTTTAGGAACACCTGAGATGCTTCCTCAGTAGTTGGCATCCTTGCAGCTTTCTCTGCCTTTGCCTTAGCTTTCTTCTCTTGTGCTTGTGCTGATGAAGGTTTATTCTCATTCATCACAACTGTGTTATCTTCAAATTCAGGGTACAGAGGTAAGTGCTCCCTGTCCAACAGGTAGGTGCATGTGCCCATCTTTGAGTTGATGAGCTCCTGAATGTGTGGAGCATACCCACAAGATCTTTTCTGATCTGTTGTTATCCTCTTGATTGTATCTACAATCAGACTCATGACCTTGAATTTTTGAGGTACGTCAAATATTTGCAACAAGTTTATGGAATGTCCTCTAATCATCTTGTGATCTCCAGACTTGGGTAGCAAAGTATGCCTTAAGATGGTGTTGATAGTGGGTAGACCAGACAACAAATAGTGTATAGATCCAAGCTTGTGTGTCTCCAAAGCTTTATCAGGGATCTCTTTGTACATGTTTGCCATGGAGTTGTGGTCTTTCTTATTCTTGGCATACACATCCAAATCATCATCATGTTCCTCTGGGGCATTGATCAACTTGGCCCATTCTTCAATAGTTGATTGGTACCCCGTACCTTTAGACATCCATACTATTCTTCCATCCTGATAGAAATGAGCAGTGGAGTAAAATTGCATGATTAGCTCATCATTCCATTTGGTGAGCTTCTGAGCCACAAACTCATCAACTCCACAAGCTTTGAAGCTGTATTGTACACCTGGGAAGTGATGTTCATTTTCTTTGATGTATTCCCAATCAACCCATCTCATGTCACAAACAATTGGCTTCTTGTCAAGCAGAATAGTCTCATAAAAGTCTTGTTGTTCTTTTGTGTGGAACCTATAGTCAACAGCGGTTCTCCTCCTCACAGCATAGGGATCAAACTGTCTCC
>NW_025238999.1:0-4038 GCF_018294505.1 Triticum aestivum
GGCCAGCCTAAGTGTTCCGGAGCAGTAGCAAGCTACCATGGCTCAGTGGAAACACTAGGAGACATTTCCCGATAAGAGAGGCTACTAAGGATAAACAACTAGATAGTCAGATCCCACACATACCAAGCATTTCAATAACATACACACAATATGCTCGATATGTGCAAATACAACATGGCATCACAACATGACTCTACGACTCAAGTATTTATTCAATAGGCTCCGAGGAGCGAGATATTACAAACATGGGTCTCATGACCCAACAATCAGAGCATACAAGTCAAAGCACATGCGGAAGCTTAACATGTCTGAGTACAGACAACTATAAATGAAAAAGGCTGAGAAGCCTGACTATCTACCAGATCCTGCCGAGGGCACAAGATCGTAGCTGAGGTAACAAGCTAAACATCGAAGTCCACGTGGAACTACTAGTGAGACTGAAGTCTCTCTGCAAAAACATAAATTAAGCAACGTGAATACAAATGTACCCAGCAAGACTTACATCAGAACTAACTACATATGCATCATTATCAACAAAGGGGATGGTGGGGTTTAACTGCAGCAAGCCAGCTTTGACTCGGTGGCTAT
Source organism: Triticum aestivum (assembly GCF_018294505.1). Classification (NCBI taxonomy): domain Eukaryota; kingdom Viridiplantae; phylum Streptophyta; class Magnoliopsida; order Poales; family Poaceae; genus Triticum; species Triticum aestivum. The sequence goes on from NW_025238999.1 coordinate 589, forward strand.
CCTAAACTACGACTGCAAATAACTCTTTTGAGGTGGCGCACACGAGTCCACATATTCACCATATCAATACACCACTATGGATCCACTCCTGTCTCCCTACGAGAACACCATCCATAGCACTCACGCTTATCTTGCGTATTTTAGGGTATCCACTTTCACTTGTCTATGAACTGTACAAGGGGTCCAAGTTTCCATATCCAAGGAATCCGGCTATTCGAATAGATAATGATAACCCTGCAGGGGTGTACTTTTTCACACACGCTTTCGCCACTTATCGCCCTGTACACGTCATGTACCTCGGAAACCTTCAAGCGGAAGCCGGGCGAGGGAGTCGGCCACGACCTGACTAACCGAACAAGTCTCTAGTCCAGGTTTATCGCCTATTCGGGTTCCATCCGCAAGGAGATCCGGCCGGGGTGTCGCTCACGGCCCCAAACGATGTGAGCAGGGTTCCCAAGCCCACCATCCGGGTGCCACTTGGTACATCGTGCCACTGTGCCTAGTCTGTCCCAAGCCCACCTATACCGGGTGCCACTTGGTAGACTACTAACACTACCTACAAACACCAGAAACTAGTTGCGACTCCTGGACAGAGATCAAGTTGATTAATAAGTCGAGAGGGCTTGGAGCGCCCGGAGCCCAATGTGTGGTAGTAACTGATCATGGATCACAAACACAGAACTCAGTTCCTGAGGACGGCTGCAATGAGACAACCCACCATGTACTCCTACATGGCCTCTCACCGCTACCTTTACCAAATCGTGTTCACACACTTAGCTCTCAATAGTAGGACATGTTTTACACACCTCCGATTCATTCCCGATGAATCAGACCTGACTCAACTCTAAGCAGTAGCAGGCACGACAAACAAGCATGAATGAGTAGGCACATCAGGGCTCAAACAACTCCTACTCATGCTAGTGGGTTTCATCTATTTACTGTGGCAATGACAGGTCATGCAAAGGATAAAGGGGTTCAGCTACCGCAGCAAGTAACAAATATGTCGTTGTTGTCCTAATGCAGTAAAAGAGAGCAGGAGCGAGAGAGTGGGATTTTATCGGAATGAACAAGGGGGTTTTGCTTGCCTGGCACTTCTGAAGATAATATAGCTCTTCATCGGTGTCATCGATCACATCGTCGGTATCACGTCTATCGAGAGGGGGCAATCACCGGCAACTAAGGAAAAACACAATCAATGCAATGCACAATATGATGCATGAATGAGATATGGCAATATGTTGTGGTTTGTGCTAATGCAACTAAAACCAAATTAAATGAAGTTGGTTTGAATCCAAGATTCAAACTCAAACTCCATATGTGGATATTTAAATGCCATTAGTATGATTTGTGCTAAACAGCATCTATAAGTTGTTCTAACATGCATGAAAATGGTACAGATGGATTCCTTGAATTTTTCTGATAATTTTTCATATATGATTTATTTAATTTGGAGTTACGGTTGAATTTCTATGAATTTTAGAAGTTTATACAATTTTCTGGAATTTCGTGAATTATTTTAATTCCAGAAAATATATATTGCGCCAGCATGACGTCAGCACGACGTCAGCAGTCAACTGCGGCTGACTGGGGTCAAACCTGACGGCTGGGACCCACATGTCAGTGTAACAACTAACTAACAGAGTTAGTTAGCGTTAGGTTAGCACTAACCTAGGTTAATTAGGGCCTGGGCCCACTAATCAGTGAGTCAACTAATTAAACTCACACTTAAACTAAATAGGGGCATGGCCCACGCGTCAGTGACCCTGGGGTCAAACTGGGCCCACATGGTCAGTAGTCAACGGGGTCAAACCCCTGGTCAGTAGGGTCAATCCCGCCGGCGTCTCGACGCCGGCGAGGCCCAGGACGGTGGCGGCCGTCGGAAACACGCTACAGGGCACGGGCGAGGCCGTGCTTGGGCTCGTTGGAGAGCCCTTGCTCCCGCGCGTCGAACGGTGCGGGTGCTGGGTCGTGGGGAGGCCAGAGCTGACGATGGCGAGCTCCAAAGCGGCGGCCGGAGTTCGGGCAATCTCGGGGTGGCGTTACAGAGCATGGGAGGAGGCGTTGTGGGTGTCTACGGGTTCATGCGATCGTGCTAAGCACGATGGTGGGCTCGGGAACGGGCTACAGTGGCTGTGGCCATGGCTACACCATGGCCGGCGGCGAGATGCTTCGGTCATGGTTGGGGATCGGGGCTAGAGCTCGCGAAGGACGACGAGGGAAGGGGGAATCGGGGGCGCGCCAGAGTGGCCGAATCGACGGAGAAGGCGCCGGAGCCGAAGCTCGTAGACGATGACGATGGTGGCTGCTCGGGGCCCTTCTGGTCGTGTGAGACGAGAGGATGACGAGGGCGGAACGGCGGAGCTTGCAGACTGCACGGGGAGGCGAGAGGAGCATGGTGGGCGTGGTGGCAGCGAACGACGGCGGCGGCTCTCTGATCGGGTGAAGAACGAAGAGGGAGAGGGGAAGGAGAGCAGCGAGTGAGGGAGAGGAGAGAGGGCCACCAGGGGGGTTCGTGGCATCACGGTGGCGTGAGGGGGAGGCTCGGGAACGCCTCGGTGGAAGCAGGAGGTGGCCACGGCGAGCGCGCGCGCGGGCGACACGCCTCTGTCCTTCTGGCGAGGGAGGAAGACGAAAGGGGGGGACGCCTGGTGGGCTGGGCCGCACCGGTGGGCTGCCAGCACAGGAGCTGGGCCGGTTGCTGGCGCCAGGTAAGTGCTCTCTGCTCTGTTTTATTGTTCTGTTTTCTTTTATTAATATCTTTTGCCATTGTTTTGAATTTAAACAAATTCAAACAATGCCAAAAACTCCTCCGAATATTTTTATTTTGCTAGATGGACTTTTCCAAAAGCTCATAAAATATTTCAGGGGTATTTGAAATTATATTCTAATTATATGAATATAATTCAAATTCAAATAGCTAATGATTTAAATTCAAAGTCCCAAAAATAAATCCTTTTAAAATGTTCATTATTTTTGGTTTGGATCAAAACCCTTGCCAAAAATATTAAACATCTAAGAAGAGCATTTTGGAACAATGAATGAGATTTTAGGGTTTTTGCCCTTCTTTTATTTAGGGTTTTGAGGCTTCCAAGTTTCCTCGGTTCAAGTTTCAAAAATTTAAACATGATGCGAACACTAGGCAGCACCAGAAGCTAGGCATGTGACAGCCAGCCTCCGACTCGGAGGCTTAGCTGCAGTCCAGTACTCGCCAAAGTGTTTGAAAATCCTACCGAGTATTGAGCCAGCCTCCCACTCGGGGGCTTAGCTGCAGTCCAGTACTCTCCTAAGTGTGAAAAATCCTACCGAGTGGAGAGCGACCCTGCCAGCAGGGGCTTAGCTGCAGTCTAGTACTCGCCTAAGTGTTTGAAAATCCTACCGAGTCGTGAGCCAGCCTCTCACTCGGGGGCTTAGCTGCAGTCCAGTACTCGCCTAAGTGTTTGAAAATCCTAC
>NW_025239000.1:0-4037 GCF_018294505.1 Triticum aestivum
ATCACCGACAATGGCACAAATTTTTGCCAAAGGAGCCTTGGCCCGTTTCTGCGCTACACAGGGCATCCGACTGGACTTAGCGTCCGTCGCCCATCCGCAGTCAAACGACCAGGTAGAGCGAGCAAACGGCCTAATCCTATCCAGCATCAAGCCCCGCCTGGTTGAACCACTGGAGCGCTCGGCCGGCTGTTGGCTCAAGGAGCTGCCAGCCGTCCTCTGGAGTCTGCGCACGACTCCAAACAAGTCAACCGGCTTCACGCCTTTCTTCCTCGTCTACGGTGCTGAAGCCGTCATCCCGACGGACATAGAATTCGACTCCCCGCGAGTCACCATGTACACCGAGGAGGAAGCAGAAGAAGCATGTCAAGACGGCGTCGATATGCTGGAAGAGGGCCGGCTGTTGGCACTCAGTCGATCCGGCATCTACCAGCAGAGTCTGCGCCGATACTACAACAGGAAGGTCAAGCCAAGATCTTTCCAAGAGGGCGACCTTGTGCTCCGACTGATCCAGCGGACAGCCGGCCAGCACAAGCTGTCGGCACCTTGGGAAGGCCCCTTTATTGTCAGCAAGGTGTTGGGCAATGACTCCTACTACCTGCTCGATGCTCAGAAGCCCCGAGCTCGCAAGAGAGACGACTCCGGCAAAGAGTCGGAATGACCATGGAACGCAAACCTCCTTCGAAGGTTTTACAGTTGATTCAGTATGTATCACACTACCCCTTTGTATTAAAGTACCAAGACTTCGGGCCCCCCGAGACGAGCTCGGGGACTGCCCCTTTTGATTATCTGTATGATGAGAATTATGCCGTCAAGTATGCTACTTCTTGCTATGCCGCTTGGCGCCGGGTTCGACTAGTCGGCCCGAGGATTCGCCGTCTGGCGCTATGAAATGTTTCCTGAAGTCGAACAAGTAGTGTGCGGCGCCTAAGCTGTCTCCTGCTAGAAGTCGCAGCTCGCAGAGCGACTGTTTGGTAAGCAGGAGTAAGGATGAATGGACGTCCACACGAAAAATGGCTAAGGACCCAAAACATCAACATAGCTTAAGCCGGTTTCCAGCCCCCCTTTCTTACAAGCCGGCTCACGAGTATTCGGCTTACTGCTTTCTATCCAACTTGTTAAATAAACTCCAAAGAAAGGCAAGTACTTGCTTTCCCCAAAGTAGCCAGGCATTTGGCCCAACGGCAGTCCGCAGAGCGGTCTGCCGGCTGGCAAAGCGGCAACTAGGGGAAGGCGGCAAAGGAAAAAGCCAAAGGAGCAATGAGTAAGGAAAAATAGGACTCGGATTAATATTTACATAAGCATAGGCCCATTGGCCGAATCTTCAGACAGAAGTTTAACATACACCCTAAGGGTGAAATTGTGCAAATTAACAAATTCATCAAAGACCTTCTAGAATAGATAAATAAAGCCAGAAGGCAGCCTAAGGAGCAGCAGACGGGTTCGGAGGGTCGGAGGAGACGGCGGTGTCAGGCGCCGGGGCAGTCGGCTGGGCAGTCTCGGCTTGATCGCCGCCAGCGGCAGTTGGCCCGGTCGAACGCGGCTCGTTGCTAGAGGCGCGGTCGAGCTGAGGCTGGTCGCCCGCTCCACCTTCTGGCACCTCCGTCTCGCCTTCGTCCTCCGCCTTGCCTTCTTCCTCGGTGCTGGAGTCAACCACCTCCGCCGAGTCCTCGCCATATTCCGGGTTCATCCCAAACCACTCCGGCGGCACTTCCTCGCCGCCTTCAGCCCGCTCGGGGATGAAGCCACTGGTGTCTATGTACTCGGCGATGGCCGTCGCATGCTCGACAAGGGCGCCCTCCACAGCCTCCAGCTCTGCCTGGGCCTCTGACCGGAATGCGGCCAGACGGTCCAGGTCCAGCCCCGAATACCACGCCTTGACGAACTCCAAGGCCCAGCGCGCTCCGGCCCGGGCCGAGGAACCCTTCCAAGCTTCAACACGGCCGACGGCGACTTCCAGCCAGTCGGCGGACCGACTGGCGGTGCGCAGAGCCGGCATGTCTGGCCACAAAGCGGCAACCGCCTGGGCGCCGACACGCTGAAGCCGGCGCATCCGTCGGTGGGCCGGACGAAGACGAGCCTCGATGCTCAGAAGCTGCTCATCAACGGTCAAGGGAGCGTTGGCGGCAATCACCTCACCGTTTGCCCTTCGCGCCTCACGATCAGCCTCGATAGCCAGAGGGACTGCCTGCGAGTGGCCAGGGAAGAAGTCTGCCAAGACAAAAGAAGAAGCAAGTCGAAAAATCAGAAGTCAGACTGACACATAGTCGGAAATTCAAAGAAAGAAAACTCACCATCGACGATATCCTCAATCTCGTGGAAGCCGGAAGTCAGCATCGCCTCCCTGTCGGTCCAGGATGAGCGCTCGCTCTCGAACTCGGCCAGGAGAGCAGCCTCCTTCTTCTCGGCCTCGTCCTGCGCCTTCTTGAGCAGCTCCTTCTGCTTGGCCAGCTGCGCAGTAAGCAGATCGCGCTCCGCAGCGAGTTTGTTGCACTCCTCCTCCTTGACGCGCAAGGCAGGGTTAACTTCACCCAGCTGCTCCTGAAGAGTAGCGTTGGCCCCTGAAGAACAAAAAAAAGAGACAAATAAGTCGTCAGCAAAGAAGGTCGCCGGAAATATCCGGCCCGACTCCTCAACAGTCGGCCCTAATCTCGGGGACTACAGCCCGCGGGTGCGCCAGCGCGCCCCCGCGAAAAAAGAAGAACAAGAAAGGAAAACGTCGAAGTCGTTAACAAAGAAGATCACCGGGAAGATCCGGCCCGACTGCTCAGTAGTCGGCCCGAATCTCGTGGACTACAGCCCGCGGGTGCGCCAGCGCGCCCCGCGAAGAAGAGAGGGAAAAGAACTTACTCCGACTCTCCGTCAAGTCGGCAGCCCGCTTACTCAACTCTTCAACATTGCGGTTGAAGGCAGTGGCGCGGAGGTTGTGATACTCCTGTAAACAACGATGTCAGACAAAATAAGTACTTCGAACTCGCCAGAGGGAGTTCTAAGCCGCCTGCTCAGCAGCCGGCCCAAAAGTCAAAGACTACACCCAGTGGGTGCACTGGCGCGCCCCCACAGAGAAAAACAAGAATCAAAAAGAAGAAGGAAACGTACTCGGACGGCCTCCGCGCTGCCAGATGCGCCCTGGTGCAAGTTTGAAGGGTGTCGCCTTCAGCATACAACTTCGCCTGAACGTCCAGAAGCGCTTGATTCAGCGGCCCAGTGGCGCCTCCACGCAACCACCCGATGGACGCGGCGCTAGTTGCCTCAGCGTCTAGGGCTGCCGAGCTGGCGGCGCCGGTCTCCCGAGGTCGCGGCGCCGAGGTCGCCCTCTCAAGACGGCGGCGCACCGGCGAGGCGGCTTGGAGAAGCAGCCTCGCCTCGGACTCGTCCGCGGTCGGCGGCTCCGGCGGACCCGCCGGCTGTTTGCCATGCGGTCTCCCAGACGACAGTGGAGGCGGCGGTGGCGGCACGAGAGTGTCCGACATGGAGGCCTCGCCGCTCTCCTTCACGACGGGGTTCTCGGTGCCGGCCTCTCCGGTCTGTCCCGTGAACTCTGAAGGCGGCAGTGCAGAGGACAGTGGGGGGACGAGCATCGCCGATCGGCGACGCGCGGCCTCCTCGGCTCGTCGTCTCGCCGCAAGAGCGGCTTCGGCGTCCTCCAGCTTCTTCTGGGCGGAGGTGGACGCCTTCTCGGCCTCCGCCTTCTTCAGACGGTCGGCCTCCTCCTCGTCGCGCTTCTCCCGCGCGTTTCGCTCCGTCGCCTCCCGGAGGTCGGCGGCGGGGTCGACCCGCCGAGTATTGGCGGACGTCTCTGCCGACCCCATGACGGAGGGGACGGCGACTCTCTCAAAGAAAAGGGGGGGCCTGAAGAAGAATGGAAGGAGTATAAAAGAAGACTCGGACAAGATTCACCGAAGGAAAATAAAAAAGTGTAAAAACTTACGCAGAGACTAGCGGCGGCCTTCTCACTTCCCTACGGAAGCGGTTGGCCTTCGCGGCCGCCGCCTCCCGTTTGGTCATCGCGGCCGCCCCCTTGAACTTCTTCAACTTGC
>NW_025239001.1:0-4037 GCF_018294505.1 Triticum aestivum
ATCACCGACAATGGCACAAATTTTTGCCAAAGGAGCCTTGGCCCGTTTCTGCGCTACACAGGGCATCCGACTGGACTTAGCGTCCGTCGCCCATCCGCAGTCAAACGACCAGGTAGAGCGAGCAAACGGCCTAATCCTATCCAGCATCAAGCCCCGCCTGGTTGAACCACTGGAGCGCTCGGCCGGCTGTTGGCTCAAGGAGCTGCCAGCCGTCCTCTGGAGTCTGCGCACGACTCCAAACAAGTCAACCGGCTTCACGCCTTTCTTCCTCGTCTACGGTGCTGAAGCCGTCATCCCGACGGACATAGAATTCGACTCCCCGCGAGTCACCATGTACACCGAGGAGGAAGCAGAAGAAGCATGTCAAGACGGCGTCGATATGCTGGAAGAGGGCCGGCTGTTGGCACTCAGTCGATCCGGCATCTACCAGCAGAGTCTGCGCCGATACTACAACAGGAAGGTCAAGCCAAGATCTTTCCAAGAGGGCGACCTTGTGCTCCGACTGATCCAGCGGACAGCCGGCCAGCACAAGCTGTCGGCACCTTGGGAAGGCCCCTTTATTGTCAGCAAGGTGTTGGGCAATGACTCCTACTACCTGCTCGATGCTCAGAAGCCCCGAGCTCGCAAGAGAGACGACTCCGGCAAAGAGTCGGAATGACCATGGAACGCAAACCTCCTTCGAAGGTTTTACAGTTGATTCAGTATGTATCACACTACCCCTTTGTATTAAAGTACCAAGACTTCGGGCCCCCCGAGACGAGCTCGGGGACTGCCCCTTTTGATTATCTGTATGATGAGAATTATGCCGTCAAGTATGCTACTTCTTGCTATGCCGCTTGGCGCCGGGTTCGACTAGTCGGCCCGAGGATTCGCCGTCTGGCGCTATGAAATGTTTCCTGAAGTCGAACAAGTAGTGTGCGGCGCCTAAGCTGTCTCCTGCTAGAAGTCGCAGCTCGCAGAGCGACTGTTTGGTAAGCAGGAGTAAGGATGAATGGACGTCCACACGAAAAATGGCTAAGGACCCAAAACATCAACATAGCTTAAGCCGGTTTCCAGCCCCCCTTTCTTACAAGCCGGCTCACGAGTATTCGGCTTACTGCTTTCTATCCAACTTGTTAAATAAACTCCAAAGAAAGGCAAGTACTTGCTTTCCCCAAAGTAGCCAGGCATTTGGCCCAACGGCAGTCCGCAGAGCGGTCTGCCGGCTGGCAAAGCGGCAACTAGGGGAAGGCGGCAAAGGAAAAAGCCAAAGGAGCAATGAGCAAGGAAAAATAGGACTCGGATTAATATTTACATAAGCATAGGCCCATTGGCCGAATCTTCAGACAGAAGTTTAACATACACCCTAAGGGTGAAATTGTGCAAATTAACAAATTCATCAAAGACCTTCTAGAATAGATAAATAAAGCCAGAAGGCAGCCTAAGGAGCAGCAGACGGGTTCGGAGGGTCGGAGGAGACGGCGGTGTCAGGCGCCGGGGCAGTCGGCTGGGCAGTCTCGGCTTGATCGCCGCCAGCGGCAGTTGGCCCGGTCGAACGCGGCTCGTTGCTAGAGGCGCGGTCGAGCTGAGGCTGGTCGCCCGCTCCACCTTCTGGCACCTCCGTCTCGCCTTCGTCCTCCGCCTTGCCTTCTTCCTCGGTGCTGGAGTCAATCACCTCCGCCGAGTCCTCGCCATATTCCGGGTTCATCCCAAACCACTCCGGCGGCACTTCCTCGCCGCCTTCAGCCCGCTCGGGGATGAAGCCACTGGTGTCTATGTACTCGGCGATGGCCGTCGCATGCTCGACAAGGGCGCCCTCCACAGCCTCCAGCTCTGCCTGGGCCTCTGACCGGAATGCGGCCAGACGGTCCAGGTCCAGCCCCGAATACCACGCCTTGACGAACTCCAAGGCCCAGCGCGCTCCGGCCCGGGCCGAGGAACCCTTCCAAGCTTCAACACGGCCGACGGCGACTTCCAGCCAGTCGGCGGACCGACTGGCGGTGCGCAGAGCCGGCATGTCTGGCCACAAAGCGGCAACCGCCTGGGCGCCGACACGCTGAAGCCGGCGCATCCGTCGGTGGGCCGGACGAAGACGAGCCTCGATGCTCAGAAGCTGCTCATCAACGGTCAAGGGAGCGTTGGCGGCAATCACCTCACCGTTTGCCCTTCGCGCCTCACGATCAGCCTCGATAGCCAGAGGGACTGCCTGCGAGTGGCCAGGGAAGAAGTCTGCCAAGACAAAAGAAGAAGCAAGTCGAAAAATCAGAAGTCAGACTGACACATAGTCGGAAATTCAAAGAAAGAAAACTCACCATCGACGATATCCTCAATCTCGTGGAAGCCGGAAGTCAGCATCGCCTCCCTGTCGGTCCAGGATGAGCGCTCGCTCTCGAACTCGGCCAGGAGAGCAGCCTCCTTCTTCTCGGCCTCGTCCTGCGCCTTCTTGAGCAGCTCCTTCTGCTTGGCCAGCTGCGCAGTAAGCAGATCGCGCTCCGCAGCGAGTTTGTTGCACTCCTCCTCCTTGACGCGCAAGGCAGGGTTAACTTCACCCAGCTGCTCCTGAAGAGTAGCGTTGGCCCCTGAAGAACAAAAAAAAGAGACAAATAAGTCGTCAGCAAAGAAGGTCGCCGGAAATATCCGGCCCGACTCCTCAACAGTCGGCCCTAATCTCGGGGACTACAGCCCGCGGGTGCGCCAGCGCGCCCCCGCGAAAAAAGAAGAACAAGAAAGGAAAACGTCGAAGTCGTTAACAAAGAAGATCACCGGGAAGATCCGGCCCGACTGCTCAGTAGTCGGCCCGAATCTCGTGGACTACAGCCCGCGGGTGCGCCAGCGCGCCCCGCGAAGAAGAGAGGGAAAAGAACTTACTCCGACTCTCCGTCAAGTCGGCAGCCCGCTTACTCAACTCTTCAACATTGCGGTTGAAGGCAGTGGCGCGGAGGTTGTGATACTCCTGTAAACAACGATGTCAGACAAAATAAGTACTTCGAACTCGCCAGAGGGAGTTCTAAGCCGCCTGCTCAGCAGCCGGCCCAAAAGTCAAAGACTACACCCAGTGGGTGCACTGGCGCGCCCCCACAGAGAAAAACAAGAATCAAAAAGAAGAAGGAAACGTACTCGGACGGCCTCCGCGCTGCCAGATGCGCCCTGGTGCAAGTTTGAAGGGTGTCGCCTTCAGCATACAACTTCGCCTGAACGTCCAGAAGCGCTTGATTCAGCGGCCCAGTGGCGCCTCCACGCAACCACCCGATGGACGCGGCGCTAGTTGCCTCAGCGTCTAGGGCTGCCGAGCTGGCGGCGCCGGTCTCCCGAGGTCGCGGCGCCGAGGTCGCCCTCTCAAGACGGCGGCGCACCGGCGAGGCGGCTTGGAGAAGCAGCCTCGCCTCGGACTCGTCCGCGGTCGGCGGCTCCGGCGGACCCGCCGGCTGTTTGCCATGCGGTCTCCCAGACGACAGTGGAGGCGGCGGTGGCGGCACGAGAGTGTCCGACATGGAGGCCTCGCCGCTCTCCTTCACGACGGGGTTCTCGGTGCCGGCCTCTCCGGTCTGTCCCGTGAACTCTGAAGGCGGCAGTGCAGAGGACAGTGGGGGGACGAGCATCGCCGATCGGCGACGCGCGGCCTCCTCGGCTCGTCGTCTCGCCGCAAGAGCGGCTTCGGCGTCCTCCAGCTTCTTCTGGGCGGAGGTGGACGCCTTCTCGGCCTCCGCCTTCTTCAGACGGTCGGCCTCCTCCTCGTCGCGCTTCTCCCGCGCGTTTCGCTCCGTCGCCTCCCGGAGGTCGGCGGCGGGGTCGACCCGCCGAGTATTGGCGGACGTCTCTGCCGACCCCATGACGGAGGGGACGGCGACTCTCTCAAAGAAAAGGGGGGGCCTGAAGAAGAATGGAAGGAGTATAAAAGAAGACTCGGACAAGATTCACCGAAGGAAAATAAAAAAGTGTAAAAACTTACGCAGAGACTAGCGGCGGCCTTCTCACTTCCCTACGGAAGCGGTTGGCCTTCGCGGCCGCCGCCTCCCGTTTGGTCATCGCGGCCGCCCCCTTGAACTTCTTCAACTTGC
>NW_025239002.1:0-4037 GCF_018294505.1 Triticum aestivum
GTGATACACATATTCATAATGTTGAAGCCAAAAGATGCAGAGTTGATAATGATAGTGCAACTTATTTGTGGCACTGCCGTTTAGGTCATATCGGTATAAAGCGCATGAAGAAACTCCATACTGATGGACTTTTGGAGTCACTTGATTATGAATCACTTGGCACTTGCGAACCATGCCTCATGGGCAAGATGACTAAAACGCCGTTCTCCGGTACTATGGAGAGAGCAACAGATTTGTTGGAAATCATACATACGGATGTATGTGGTCCGATGAATGTTGAGGCTCGTGGCGGATATCGTTATTTTCTCACCTTCACAGATGATTTGAGCAGATATTGGTATATCTACTTAATGAAACACAAGTCTGAAACATTTGAAAAGTTCAAGGAATTTCAGAGTGAAGTTGAAAATCATCGTAACAAGAAAATAAAGTTTCTACGATCTGATCGTGGAGGAGAATATTTGAGTTACGAGTTTGGTCTACATTTGAAACAATGCGGAATAGTTTCGCAACTCACGCCACCCGGAACACCACAGCGCAATGGTGTGTCCGAACGTCGTAATCGCACTTTACTAGATATGGTGCGATCTATGATGTCTCTTACAGATTTACCGCTATCGTTTTGGGGTTATGCTCTAGAGACGGCCGCATTCACATTGAATAGAACACCGTCAAATTCCGTTGAGACGACACCTTATGAACTATGGTGTAGCAAGAAACCAAAGTTGTCGTTTCTTAAAGTTTGGGGCTGCGATGCTTATGTGAAAAAACTTCAACCTGATAAGCTCGAACCCAAATCGGAGAAATGTGTCTTCATAGGATACCCAAAGGAGACAGTTGGGTACACCTTCTATCACAGATCCGAAGGCAAGACATTTGTTGCTAAAAATGGATCCTTTCTAGAGAAGAAGTTTCTCTCGAAAGAAGTGAGTGGGAGGAAAGTAGAACTTGATGAGGTAACTGTACCTTCTCCCTTATTGGAGATTAGCTTATCTCAGAAACCAGTTTCTGAGATATCTACACCAAGTAGAGAGGAAGTTGATGATGTTGATCATGAAGCTTCAGATCAAGTTACTACAGAACCTCGTAGATCAACCAGAGTAAGATCCGCACCAGAGTGGTACGGTAATCCTGTTCTGGAAGTCATGCTACTAGATCATGATGAACCTACGAACTATGAAGAAGCGATGGTGAGCCCAGATTCCGCAAAGTGGCTTGAAGCCATGAAATCTGAGATGGGATCCATGTATGAAAACAAAGTGTGGACTTTGGTTGACTTGCCCGATGGTCGGCAAGCAATAGAGAACAAGTGGATCTTTAAGAAGAAGACTGACGCTGACGGTAATATTACTGTCTACAAAGCTCGACTTGTCGCAAAGGGTTTCCGACAAGTTCAAGGAATTGACTACGATGAGACCTTCTCACCCGTAGCGATGCTTAAGTCTGTCCGAATCATGTTAGCAATTGCCGCATTTTATGATTATGAAATTTGGCAAATGGATGTAAAAACTGCATTCCTGAATGGATTTCTGGAAGAAGAGTTGTATATGATGCAACCAGAAGGTTTTATCGATCCAAAGGGAGCTAACAAAGTGTGCAAGCTCCAGCGATCCATTTATGGACTAGTGCAAGCATCTCGGAGTTGGAATAAATGCTTTGATAGTGTGATCAAAGCATTTGGGTTTGTACAGACTTTTGGAGAAGCCTGTATTTACAAGAAAGTGAGTGGGAGCTCTGTAGCATTTCTGATATTATATGTAGATGACATATTGCTGATCGGAAATGATATAGAATTTCTGGATAGCATAAAGGGATACTTGAATAAGAGTTTTTCAATGAAGGACCTCGGTGAAGCTGCTTACATATTGGGCATCAAGATCTATAGAGATAGATCAAGACGCTTAATTGGATTTCCACAAAGCACATACCTTGACAAAGTTTTGAAGAAGTTCAAAATGGATCAAGCAAAGAAAGGGTTCCTGCCTGTGTTACAAGGTGTGAAGTTGAGTAAGACTCAATGCCCGACCACTGCAGAGGATAGAGAGAAAATGAAAGATGTTCCCTATGCTTCAGCCATAGGCTCTATCATGTATGCAATGCTGTGTACCAGACCTGATGTGTGCCTTGCTATTAGCTTAGCAGGGAGGTACCAAAGTAATCCAGGAGTGGATCACTGGACAGCGGTCAAGAATATCCTGAAGTACCTCTGAAAAGGACAAAGGAGATGTTTCTCGTATATGGAGGTGACAGAGAGCTCATCGTAAGTGGTTACGTTGATGCAAGCTTTGACACTGATCCGGACGATTCGAAATCGCAAACCGGATACGTATTTACATTAAACGGTGGAGCTGTCAGTTGGTGCAGTTCTAAACAAAGCGTCGTAGCAGGATCTACATGTGAAGCGGAGTACAGAGCAGCTTCGGAAGCAGCTAATGAAGGAGTCTGGATGAAGGAGTTCATATCCGATCTAGGTGTCATACCTAGTGCATCGGGTCCAATGAAAATCTTTTGTGACAATACTGGAGCAATTGCCTTGGCGAAGGAATCCAGATTTCACAAGAGAACCAAGCACATCAAGAGACGCTTCAATTCCATCCGGGACTTGGTCCAGGTGGGAGACATAGAGATTTGCAAGATACATATGGATCTGAATGTAGTAGACCCGTTGACTAAGCCTCTTCCACGGGCAAAACATGATCAGCACCAAAACTCCATGGGTGTTAGAATCATTACTGTGTAATCTAGATTATTGACTCTAGTGCAAGTGGGAGACTGAAGGAAATATGCCCTAGAGGAAATAATAAATTTATTATTTATTTCCTTATTTCATGATAAATGTTTATTATTCATGCTAGAATTGTATTAACCAGAAACATAATACATGTGTGAATACATAGACAAACAGAGTGTCACTAGTATGCCTCTACTTGACTAGCTCGTTAATCAAAGATGGTTATGTTTTCCTAACCATGGACAAAGGAGTTGTCATTTGATTAACGAGGTCACATCATTGGTTGAATGATCTGATTGACATGACCCATTCCATTAGCTTAGCACCCGATCGTTTAGTGTGTTGCTATTGCTTTTATCCATGACTTATACATGTTCCTATGACTATGAGATTATGCAACTCCCGTTTACCGGAGGAACACTTTGGGTACTACCAAACGTCACAACGTAACTGGGTGATTATAAAGGAGTACTACAGGTGTCTCCAAAGGTAGATGTTGGGTTGGCGTATTTCGAGATTAGGATTTGTCACTCCGATTGTCGGAGAGGTATCTCTGGGCCCTCTCGGTAATGCACATCACATAAGCCTTGCAAGCATTGCAACTAATGTGTTAGTTGTGAGATGATGTATTACGGAACGAATAAAGAGACTTACCGGTAACGAGATTGAACTAGGTATTGGATACCGACGATCGAATCTCGGGTAAGTAACATACCGATGACAAAGGGAACGAACGTATGTTGTTATGCGGTCTGACCGATAAAGATCTTCGTAGAATATGTAGGAGCCAATACGGGCATCCAGGTCCCGCTATTGGTTATTGACCGGAGACGTGTCTCGGTCATATCTACATTGTTCTCGAACCGTAGGGTCCGCACGCTTAAGGTTTCGATGACGGTTATAATGAGTTTGTGTATTTTGATGTACCGAAGGAGTTCGGAGTCCCGGATGTGATCACGGACATGACGAGGAGTCTCGAAATGGTCGAGACATAAAGATTGATATATCTGATGTCTACATTTGGACATCGGAATGGTTCCGGGTGAAATCGGCATTTTACCGGAGTACCGGGGGGTTACCGGAACCCCCCGGGGGGTTAATGGGCCACATGGGCCTGAAGTGGAGAAGAGGAGGGGCGGCCAAGGGCTGGCCGCGCGCCCCCTCCCCCTCTAGTCCGAATTGGACAAGGAGGGGGGGCGGCGCCCCCCTTTTCCTTCTCTTCCCCCCTTCCCACTCCTAGTCCAACAAGGAAAAGGGGGAGTCCTACTCCCGGTAGGAGTAGGACTCCTCCCGGCGCGCCTCCTCT
>NW_025239003.1:0-4037 GCF_018294505.1 Triticum aestivum
TTGGACCCTACGTCAAGAAACAAAAGAGGAGGCCACGAGGTAGGGGGCGCGCCCACCCCCAGGGCGCTCCCTCCACCCTCGTGGCCCCCCTGTTGCTCCACCGATGTACTCCTTCCTCCTATATATACCTACGTACCCCAAACGATCAGATACGGAGCCAAAAACCTAGTTCCACCGTCGCAACCTTCTGTACCCACGAGATCCCATCTTGGGGCCTGTTCCGGAGCTCCGCCGGAGGGGGCATCCATCACGGAGGGCTTCTACATCAACACCATAGCCTCTCCGATGAAGTGTGAGTAGTTTACCTCAGACCTTCGGGTCCATAGTTAGTAGCTAGATGGCTTCTTCTCTCTTTTTGGATCTCAATACAATGTTCTCCCCCTCTCTCGTGGAGATCTATTCGATGTAATCTTCTTTTTGCGGTGTGTTTGTTGAGACCGATGAATTGTGGGTTTATGATCAAGATTATCTATGAACAATATTTGAATCTTCTCTAAATTCTTTTATGTATGATTGGTTATCTTTGCAACTCTCTTCGAATTATCAGTTTGGTTTGGCCTACTAGATTGATCTTTCTTGCAATGGGAGAAGTGCTTAGCTTTGGGTTCAATCTTGCGGTGTCCTTTCCCAGTGACAATAGGGGCAGCAAGGCACATATTGTATTGTTGCCATCGAGGATAACAAGATGGTGTTTTTATCATATTGCATGAATTTATCCCTCTACATCATGTCATCTTGCTTAAGGCGTTACTCTGTTTTCATGAACTTAATACTCTAGATGCATGCTAGATAGCGGTCGATGAGTGGAGTAATAGTAGTAGATGCAAGCAGGAGTCGGTCTACTTGTCTCGGATGTGATGCCTATAAACATGATCATACCTAGATATTCTCATAACTATGCTCAATTCTGTCAATTGCTCAACAGTAATTCGTTCACCCACCGTAAAATATTTATGCTCTCGAGAGAAGCCACTAGTAAAACCTATGGCCCCCGGGTCTATCTTCATCATATTAATCTTCCAACACTTTGTTATTTCCTTTGCTTTTATTTTACTTTGCATCTTTATCACAAAAATACCAAAAATATTGTCCTATCATATCTATCAGATCTCACTCTCGTAAGTGACCGTGAAGGGATTGACAACACCTTATCGCGTTGGTTGCGAGGAGTTATTTGCTTTGTGTAGGTACGAGGGACTCGCACGTAGCCTCCTACTGGATTGATACCTTGGTTCTCAAAAACTGAGGGAAATACTTATGCTACTTTGCTGCATCACTCTTTCCTCTTCAAGGAAATCCAACACAGTGCTCAAGAGGTAGCAAGAAGATTTCTGGCGCCGTTGCCGGGGAGTCTACGCAAAAGTCAACATACCAAGTACCCATCGCAAATCCCTTATCTCCCGCATATGCCATTTGCCTCTCGTTTTCCTCTCCCCCACTTCACCCTTGCCGTTTTATTCGCCCTCTCTTTTTCGTTTGCCTCTTTTTTGCCTGCTTTTTGTTTGCTCGTGTGTTGGATTGCTTGTTTGTCACGATGGCTTAAGATAATACCAAATTGTGTGAATTTACCAATACCAACAATAATGATTTCCTTAGCACTCCAATTGCTCCTCTTACCGATACTAAATCTTGTGAAATCAATGCTGCTTTGTTGAATCTTGTCACGAAAGATCAATTCGCCGGCCTTCCTAGTGAAGATGCCGCTACTCATCTAAATAGCTTCGTTGATTTGTGTGATATGCAAAAGAAGAAAGATGTTGATAATGACATTGTTAAGTTGAAGCTATTTCCTTTTTCGCTTAGAGATCGTGCTAAAGCTTGGTTTTCGTCTTTGCCTAAAAATAGTATTGATTCTTGGAACAAGTGCAAAGATGCTTTTATCTCTAAGTATTTTCCTCCTGCTAAGATCATCTCTCTTATAAATGATATTATGAATTTTAAGCAACTTGATCATCAACATGTTGCAAAAGTTGCGAGAGGATAAAGTTAATGATACGTAATTGCCCTACTCATGGTTTGAATTTGTGGATGATTATACGAAAATTTTATGCCGGATTGAATTTTGCTTCTAGAAATCTTTTAGATTCAGCCGCGGGAGGCACTTTTATGGAAATCACTTTAGGAGAAGCTACTAAACTCCTAGATAATATTATGGTTAATTATTCTCAATGGCACACTGAAAGATCTACTAATAAAAAAGTGCATGCGATAGAAGAAATTAATGTTTTGAGTGGAAAGATGGATGAACTTATGACATTATTTGCTACTAAGAGTGTTTCTTCCGATCCTAATGATATGCCTTTGTCTACTTTGATTGAGAATAATAATGAATCTATGGATGTGAATTTTGTTGGTAGGAATAATTTTGGTAACAACGCGTATAGAGGAAACTTTAATCCTAGGCCTTATCCTAGTAATTCCTCTAATAATTATGGAAATTCCTACAACAACTCTTATGAAAATTTTAATGAGATGCCCTCTGAATTTGAGACTAGTGATAAAGAGTTTATGAATTCGCAAAAGAATTTCAATGCTTTGCTTGAAGAGAAATTGCTTAATGTTGATGAATTGGCTAGGAACGTTGATAGAATTTCTCTTGATATTGATTCTTTAAAGCTTAGATCTATTTCTCCTAAGCATGATATATATCAATGAGTCTCTCAAAGCCATGAGAATTCCCATTGATGAGTGCAAAGAAAGAACCGCTAGGATGCGTGCTAAGAAAGATTGCTTTATAAAAGCGTGTTCTTCCAATTTCTTTGAAAATAAAGATGAAGATCTAAAAGTTATTGATGTGTCCCCTATTAAATCTTTGTTTTGCAATATGAATCTTGATAATGATGGGACTGAATATGATCCACCTTTACCTAGAAGGCGTTCCAAAAATTCGGAGTTTTTAGATCTTGATGCTAAAATTGATAAAAGTGGGATTGAAGAAATCAAAACCCTAGATGTGAAACCCACTATTTTGGATATCAAGGAATTTAATTATGAAAATTGCTATTTGATAGATTGTATTTCCTTGTTGCAATCCGTGCTAAATTCTCCTCATGCTTATAGTCAAAATAAAGCTTTTACCAAACATATCGTTAATGCCTTGATGCAATCTTATGAAGAAAAACTTGAGTTGGAAGTTTCTATCCCTAGAAAACTTTATGATGAGTGGGAACCTACTATTAAAATTAAGATTAAGGATCATGAATTCTATGCTTTATGTGATTTGGGTGCTAGTGTTTCCACTATTCCCAAAACTTTGTGTGATTTGCTAGATTTCCGTGATTTTGATGATTGCTCTCTAAACTTGCACCTTGCGGTTTCCACTATTAAGAAACCTATGAGAAGAATTAATGTTGTTCTTATTGTTGCAAATAGGAATTATGTGCCCATAGATTTTATCGTTCTTGATATAGATTACAATCCTTCATGTCCTATTATTCTTGGTAGACCTTTCCTTAGAACGATTGGTGCAATTATTGATATGAAGGAAGGGAATATTAGATTCTAATTTAAATTAAAGAAAGGCATGGAACACTTCCCTAGGAAGAAAATAAAATTACCATATGAATCTATCATGAGAGACACTTATGGATTGCCAACCAAAGATGGCAATACCTAGATCTATCCTTGCTTTTTGCCTAGCTAGGGGCGTTAAACTATAGCGCTTGTTGGGAGGCAACCCAATTTTATTTTTAGGCTTTTTGATTTTGCTTCTGTTTAGGAATAAATCTTTGTTCTAGACTCTGGTTAGATGTGTTTTTATGTTTTAATTAGTGTTTGTGCCAAGTTAAACCTATAGGATCTTCTTGGATAATAGTTATTTGATCTTGCTGTAATTTCCAGAAAATTTCTGTTCATGAAAACAATTGTTAAAAATCACCAGAACGTGATAAAATACTGCTTCCAGTTTCCGCTGATCAATAAACAAATTTCCTATGTAGTCCTAATTTGGCTGATTTTTTGGAGTTCCAGAAGTTTGCGTTAGTTACAGATTACTACAGACTGTTCTGTTTTTGACAGATTCTGTTTTTCGTGTGTTG
>NW_025239004.1:0-1353 GCF_018294505.1 Triticum aestivum
AGAGAGAGAGAGACAGAGAGAGAGAGAGAGAGAGAGATGGTGAATCTAATGGTATATGTTTGCCATTCTAGATGTAATTGTTTTTCTCCACGCACATGGTCAAACTTTTTGATGTTTGACTTTTCAATCAATCTATATGCTATGGACCGAGAGAGTGCCTAAGTCGAGATAGATCAAGTGCTTGTGAAGGAGAATGAGTAAGTGTGCAAAAAGAGTATGTGTGTGAAAGAGAAAGTGACAACAAACAATAAATTAGAGAGAGTGTGTGTTTTTCGTTTCTTATGCGAACATATCACGCATGCATCACTGAGATAGAGAGGCGAGGAGATACACGAAGATAGCTAGTGTGTGATTGTTTGCAACGGAGAGAGACACCCCTGTAGCACATGTCCAATAGGGGTCTGGCCAACAAGGAACAAAGGTCGAGAGGGACACATGGAGAACATGGACGCATGGGGAGGGAGAGAGGGCGTGTTTGTGATAGAGAGATCCCCTCGAGATCGTGAGAGGATTATATGGGTGGGAGATCGAGGGAGAGAGATAGAGTTTTAGATGGACCTATTGAGTGCAGTGAGATATGCATGTGTATGTGTAACCCAGGTAGATGGAGAGTTTGAGAGAGAGGGGGAAGATCTCCGAGACGACAGAGTGGTGTGTGAGAGAGAGTTACGGGCAACGAGCCAAGGAATTTGTGTGCATACGATGAGTGCACCGAAGATATCTGATTGGAATAGAGTATCATACATAGTGCACGAGAGAGACCTATAGATTGAGTATATATGCGTGCGCGATAGAAAGATGCCCTGAGAGAAATCGAGATAGACCATGCACATGTTTGTGATGGAGACTAAGATTAGCTAGTCACATACATATAGGGGGGACTGTGTGTGCCTACAATTGGGTGAGAGACCATCATACTTGGCTAGCTAGGCATGAGATTGTGTGTGTGTGCGTGTGAGATGGAGAGAGAACGAGGGAGAGAGATAGACTTTTAGATGGGCCTATCGAGTGCGAGTGAGATATGCATGTGTATGTGTGACCCAGGTAGATGGAGAGTTTGAGAGAGAGGGGGAAGATCTCTGAGACGACAGAGTGGTGCGTGAGAGAGAGTTACGGGCAACGAGCCAAGGAATTTGTGTGCATACGATGAGTGCACCGAAGATATCTAGCTTGGAATAGAGTATCATACATAGTGCACGAGAGAGACCTATATATTGAGTATATATGCATGCGAACTAGAAAGACCCCCTCCCCCCACACACACACACAAAGAGAGAGAGAGAGAGAGAGAGAGAGAGAGAGAGAGGGACCAACAAGGTTTGTGTGTTAGATGCGTGCGACAGAATTGAAGAT
>NW_025239004.1:2689-4036 GCF_018294505.1 Triticum aestivum
AGAGAGAGAGAGAGAGAGAGAGAGAGAGAGATGGTGAATCTAATGGTATATGTTTGCCATTCTAGATGTAATTGTTTTTCTCCACGCACATGGTCAAACTTTTTGATGTTTGACTTTTCAATCAATCTATATGCTATGGACCGAGAGAGTGCCTAAGTCGAGATAGATCAAGTGCTTGTGAAGGAGAATGAGTAAGTGTGCAAAAAGAGTATGTGTGTGAAAGAGAAAGTGACAACAAACAATAAATTAGAGAGAGTGTGTGTTTTTCGTTTCTTATGCGAACATATCATGCATGCATCTCTGAGATAGAGAGGCGAGGAGATACACGAAGATAGCTAGTGTGTGATTGTTTGCAACGGAGAGAGACACCCCTGTAGCACATGTCCAATAGGGGTCTGGCCAACAAGGAACAAAGGTCGAGAGGGACACATGGAGAACATGGACGCATGGGGAGGGAGAGAGGGCGTGTTTGTGATAGAGAGATCCCCTCGAGATCGTGAGAGGATTATATGGGTGGGAGATCGAGGGAGAGAGATAGAGTTTTAGATGGACCTATTGAGTGCAGTGAGATATGCATGTGTATGTGTAACCCAGGTAGATGGAGAGTTTGAGAGAGAGGGGGAAGATCTCCGAGATGACAGAGTGGTGTGTGAGAGAGAGTTACGGGCAACGAGCCAAGGAATTTGTGTGCATACGATGAGTGCACCGAAGATATCTGATTGGAATAGAGTATCATACATAGTGCACGAGAGAGACCTATAGATTGAGTATATATGCGTGCGCGATAGAAAGATGCCCTGAGAGAAATCGAGATAGACCATGCACATGTTTGTGATGGAGACTAAGATTAGCTAGTCACATACATATAGGGGGGACTGTGTGTGCCTACAATTGGGTGAGAGACCATCATACTTGGCTATCTAGGCATGAGATTGTGTGTGTGTGCGTGTGAGATGGAGAGAGAACGAGGGAGAGAGATAGACTTTTAGATGGGCCTATCGAGTGCGAGTGAGATATGCATGTGTATGTGTGACCCAGGTAGATGGAGAGTTTGAGAGAGAGGGGGAAGATCTCTGAGACGACAGAGTGGTGCGTGAGAGAGAGTTACGGGCAACGAGCCAAGGAATTTGTGTGCATACGATGAGTGCACCGAAGATATCTAGCTTGGAATAGAGTATCATACATAGTGCACGAGAGAGACCTATATATTGAGTATATATGCATGCGAACTAGAAAGACCCCCTCCCCCCACACACACACACAAAGAGAGAGAGAGAGAGAGAGAGAGAGAGAGAGAGAGGGACCAACAAGGTTTGTGTGTTAGATGCGTGCGACAGAATTGAAGAT
>NW_025239005.1:0-4036 GCF_018294505.1 Triticum aestivum
ATTGATGTTGCTATGACTTTGCTATGCTTAATGCTTGTCACTAGGGCCCGAGTGCCATGATTTCAGATCTGAACCTATTATGTTTTCATGAATATATGTGAGTTCTTGATCCTATCTTGCAAGTCTATAGTCACCTATTATGTGTTATGATCCGACAACCCCGAAGTGACAATAATCGGGATACTTCTCGGTGATGACCGTAGTTTGAGGAGTTCATGTATTCACTATGTGTTAATGCTTTGATCTGGTACTCTATTAAAAGGAGGCCTTAATATCCCTTAGTTTCCATTAGGACCCCGCTGCCATGGGAGGGTAGGACAAAAGATGTCATGCAAGTTCTTTTCCATAAGCACGTATGACTATATTTGGAATACATGCGTACATTACATTGATGAACTGGAGCTAGTTCTGTGTCACCCTATGTTATAACTATTACATGAGGAATCGCATCTGACATAATTATCCATCACTAATCCAATGCCTACGAGCTTTTCACATATTGTGCTTTGCTTATTTACTTTACCGTTGCTATTGTTACAATTACCACAAAACTGCTATTGTTACTTTTGCTACCGTTACTGTTACTACAATACTACTTTGCTACTAAATACTTCGCTACAGATACTAAGTTATCCAGGTGTGGTTGAATTGACAACTCAACTGCTAATACTTGAGAATATTCTTTGGCTCCCCTTGTGTCGAATCAATAAATTTGGGTCGAATACTCTACCCTTGAAAATTGTTGCGATCCCTTATACTTGTGGGTTATCAAAACTATTTTCTGGCACCGTTACTGGGGAGCATAGCTCTATTCTTTTAGTCACTTGGGATTTATATCTGCTGGTCACTATGAGGAACTTGAAAGACAAAAGAACTAATATTTTTTCCTCAACTATGAGGGGAGGTAAGGAAATGCCATCTAGCTCTGCACTAGATTCTCCTTCTGTTTTGAGTAAGCTTGCGACACCTAAACCTGCTACTGCTATGAATTCTGATATGTCGCATGTTATTGATGATGCCACTTCTTCTATGCATGATACTTATGATGAAACTACTTCTGTGCTTGACACTACTGTGCCATTAGGTGAATTCTTGATGAACAACTTGCTAGTGTTAGAGATAATGAAATTATTGAAAATGAAATCATTGAAGATAGTGATGATGAAGGTTCTCCCCCCTAAGTATGAATTACCTGTTGTTCTTGAGGGTTATGTTATGGATGAAGAAACTACTAGAGATATTCTTGCTTGCAATGATAGATCTGATCTTAAGAAGTTATTAGCTAAACTAAAACAGAAATCTCTAAATGCTAGAATGAAATATGACCCTGCTTTTGCTACTTTACCTATCTTTGTTACTGATAAGGATTGTGAATTCTCTGTCGATCCTAAGATAATTACTTTGGTTGAATTTGATCCTTTTTATGGCTATGAATCGGAAACTGTTGTGGCACATCTTACCAAATTGAATGATATAGCCACCTTGTTCACTAATGATGAGAAATCTCGCTACTATTATATCCTTAAGATATTTCCATTCTCATTAAAGGGTGATGCTAAAACTTGGTTTAATTCTCTTGATTCTGGTTGTGTGCGTAGTCCCCATGATATGATTTATTACTTCTCTGCTAAATATTTCCCTGCTCGTAAGAAACAAGCTGCCTTGAGGGAAATATATAATTTTGTGCACATTGAAAAAGAGAGTCTCCCACAAGCTTGGGGGAGGCCTCTCCGGTTACTTAATGCTTTTCCTGATCATCATCTTAAGAAAAACGAAATACTTGATATCTTTTATAATGGAATAACTGATGCTTCCAAGGACCACTTGGATAGTTGTGCTGGTTATGTTTTCAGGGAAAGAACAGTCGACCAAGTTGAATTGTTATTGAATAATATGTTGACTAATGAAAATAATTGGACTCTTCCTGATGAAATTCTTGAGCCAACTCCTAAACCAACTCCAAAAAAGAGGGGTGTTCTATTTCTCAATCTCGAAGATATGCAAGAGGCAAAGAAATCTATGAAAGAAAAGGTATTAAAGCTGAAGATGTTAAGAATTTACCTCCTGTTGAAGAAATACATGGTCTTAATTTACCACCTATTGAAGAAACACATTGTCTTGATAACCTAACACAGGTAGTAAAGGTAAATTATCTCTATAGATATGATAAGGTTGAAATCCCGTCTACTAAGTTTGCTAGCCAATGCTTGGATGAATTTGATGACTTTATGGCTAGACAAGAAAATTTCAATGCATATGTTGATAGAGAATTAAAGAGTAATTCTTACATGATTGGACGCTTGAGTGATTATATGGCTAGAGTTAAAGGTGAACTTAAACTCATTAGTAAATATGCTTCTATGGTTACCACTCAAGCAGAACAAGTACTTAAGTCTCAAAGTGATTTGCTTGATGAATTAAATAATAATCATGACTTTGCTGTTAGAGTGGCTACTAGAACTGGTAAAATGACTCAGGAACCTTTGTATCCTGAAGGCTACCCTAAGAGAATTGAGCAAGATTCTCAGAGAAATAACGTAGATGCACCTAGTCCTTCTAAAAAGAAGAAAAAGAAAAATGGTAGGACTTTGCATGCTTCTAGTGAACCTGTTATATACACACCTGAGAATCCCAATGATATTTCTATTTCTGATGCTGAAACACAATATGCTGATGAACATGAACCTAGTGATAATGTTAATAATAATGTTCATGTTGATGCTCAACCTAGCAATAATAATGATGTAGAGATTGAACCTGCTGTTGATCATGATAACCCACAATCAAATAATCAACATTATGATAAGAGAGGTTGTTGCTAGGAAGCACGGTAAAGAAAGAGAACCATGGGTTCAGAAACCCATGCCTTTTCCTCCTAAGCCATCCAAGAAAAAGGATGATGAGGATTTTGAGCGCTTTGCTGAAATGATTAGACCTATCTTCTTACGAATGCGCTTAACTGATATGCTTAAAGTGAATCCTTATGTTAAGTACATCAAAGATATTATTACAAATAAAAGAAAGATACCGGAAGCTGAAATTTCCACCATACTTGCTAATTATACTTTTAAGGGTGGAATATCAAAGAAACTTGGAGATCCAGGAGTACCAACTATACCATGCTCCATTAAAAGAAAATGTGTTAAAACTGCTTTATGTGATCTTGGAGCTGGTGTTAGTGTTATGCCTCTCTCTTTATATCGTAGACTTGAATTGAATAAGTGGACACCTACTGAAATATCTTTGCAAATGGCTGATAAATCAACTGCTATACCTGTCGGTATTTGTGAGGATGTGCATGTTTGGTTGCAAACGTCACTATCTTAACGGACTTTGTTATTCTTGATAATCACGAGGACGATAGTATGTCGATTATCCTTGATAGACCCTTTTTGAATACTGCAGGGGCTGTTATTGATTGCAACAAAGGCAATGTCACTTTTCATGTTAATGGTAATGAGCATATGGTACACTTTCCGAGGAAACAACCTCAAGTTCGTAGCATCAATTCTATTGGAAAAATTGCAACTATCATTATTGGAGGTTTTGAATTTCCTCTTCCTACTGTCAAGAAGAAATATGATATTCTTATTATTGGGGACGTTCATATCCCCGTTGAGGTAACCTAGTGCTATTCAAAATTTCTCCGGTTCCATGCGATTCGGAATGAGTTGTTGACAAGACTTGATCAACCTTGTTAGTGGATTCCTTTTGATGAGCATGAGATGGATGAAATTAGAAGGCACAACCTTCTGTACCCGCTTTTTACTTTCTGTTATTTAGAATAAATAAAGTAAAAATAGTATTATCTGTCTGTTTTTTGAATTATCCATGCAATAAAAAAATACCCGAAAATAAAAGTTCTCCAAATGCCCTGCAAATTTATTATGATTTTTTCTGGAATATTTGAGAATATCTGGCACTGACAACACAACAGGGGGAGCTGGCACCTGGATACGAGGGTCCAGGGCGCGCCCCCTGTTTCGTGGGCCCATGGTGGCTCCCCTCCACTTATTCCTGCACCCACACACTTCAT
>NW_025239006.1:0-4036 GCF_018294505.1 Triticum aestivum
ATTTGCATGCGGAGAATAGCGCCGGAGCCCCCCCCCCCCAAGTGCCCACCAATAGGCTGGGTTTGGCTTGGGAGTGCCGCCTCTAATTTGCCCAAATCCGGCGAACAGTTTTGGATGAGGGGGATCCGTCTCGTTGTGAACAGAATTTCGGGCTTCCCAGATGTGCCACAACGTGACCGTGATGATGAAGATATCCCCGTCGGATTCCCGGCCAAGCAAATCGAACATCCATTACTTCGGAGAAGTGAAAGAGGAGCGAAACAGCTTGATCCCAAAGACGTCCTTGATCTCCTCCCAGATTGATCTTGCATGGGCGCAGAAAAGCAAAGCATGTTCAATACCTTCAGACTGGCCGCAAAAAACACATTCAGTCCTTGTTGGGACTTGGCGCTGCTGCAGTTGTTCTCCCGATGGAAAACAATCATAAGCAAACCTCCACAACAAAATTTTCATCTTGTTTGGAACCTTAATGTTCCAGAGCTTCTTCCACTGCTTTTCCTCCAAGGACCAACCGGAGTGCTGACCCCCACCATTTCCACTTCGAGCCGACAGAAACATGCTCGTCCTAGCCATGTTGTAGGCTGAGGGGACGGAGTATTGACCATATTTTGTGAATGGCCAGCGCACATAGTCCGGCCCTCCCGCAAAATTAACAGGGATGGCCAGCGCACATAGTCCGGCCCTCCCGCCAAATTAACAGGGATCTTGAGAATGTCGTTAGCCACCTCTCCAGAAAAGAAAGCTCTCACTGATTCCTCATTCCATCCCCCGTTGTCCTCATCAAGCAAGCAGTGGACCGTAGGTGAACTTGGAATGGGGGATAGAGCTCGAAGCATAGCAGGAGGAGTAGAGGGGATCCAGTGATCATTGACAATGTGGGCAATTCTGCCATCACCTATCCCCCATTGCACACCTTTCTTGAGCAGGTCCCGACCATGCAGAATAGCACGCCAAGTGGCCGAGGCACAACGAGGAGCAGTAGCATTCTAGAAGTCACCAAAAGGAAAATACCTTCCCCTTAAAACCTGTGCGCACAAAGATCCGGGATCAGTCAGCAGCCTCCAACCTTGTTTGCCCAACATAGCATGATTGAAGAGGGCCATATCCCTAAAGCCCATGCCCTAAGGGATTTCGGCGTAGAGAGCCACTCCCATGAGCACCAATGCATTTTATTCTTGCCATCCTCGCGGCCCCACCATTGGTCAAACACGATTGGCGTGAACTTCCCGCAGCTAGCCAGAGGCAAACGGAAACAGCTTGAGATGAAGGTGGGTATAGCTTGAGTCTTTGATTTCAGTAAAGTTTCAGTGCTAGCTCTAGACATTGGTCACGCCTTGTCTTGCCATGCCTTGTCTGCAAGAAATTTGAAGGTGCTTCTAGGAGAGTTACCAACCTCCGTCGGCATACCCAGATATGAGCCATGAAAGGATTCGTTGATGATGCCCAGCTGAGCTTTTACCCTATCCTTGACAATTGTAGGACATTGCCTGCCAAAGAATAGCGCCGACTTGTCATTGTTGATAGCTTGGCCCGATCCCGAACAATAGGAATTGAGGGTAGACTCCAAAGATGCCACACTCCGAGGATCACTCTTCGCAAAGAAGATGCAATCGTCCGCGAACAGGAGGTGTGAGATAGTGCTACCTCTTGAACATGCATTGGTTTTTCCCTTGAAGAGGAAAGGGTGATGGAGCAAAGTAGCGTAAGTATTTACCTCAGTTTTTGAGAACCAAGGTATCAATTAAGTAGGAGGCTCCACGCAAGTCCCTCGTACCTACACAAACAAACAAGAACCTCACAGCCAATGCGATAAAGGGGTTGTCAATCCCTTCACGTCCACTTGCGAAAGTGAGATCCGATAGAGATAATAAGATAAGATAAATATTTTTGGTATTTTTATGATATAGATTGAAAAGTAAAGACTGCATAATAAAGTAGATCAGAAAGTTATATGATCGAAAATAGACCTGGGGGCCATAAGTTTCACTAGTGGCTTCTCTCAAAATAGCATAAGTATTACAGTGGGTAAACAAATTACTATCGAGCAATTGACAGAAAAGTGCATGGCTATGAGAATATCTAGGCATGATCATGTATATAGGCAGCACGTCCGCAACAAGTAGACCGACTCCTGCCTACATCTACTACTATTACTCCACATATCGACCGCTATCTAGCATGCATCGAGAGTATTAAGTTCATAAGAACAGAGTAACCCATTAAGCAAGATGACATGATTTAGAGGGACGAACTCAAGAAAAATGAAATAAACCCCATCTTTTTATCCTCGATGGCAACAATACAATAGGTGCATTGCTGCCCCTGCTGTCACTGGAAAGGACACTGCAAGATTGAACCCAAAGCTAAGCACTTCTCCCATTGCAAGAAAGATCAATCTAGTAGGCCAAACCAAACTAATAATTCGAAGAGACTTGCAAAGATAACCAATCATACATAAAAGAATTCAGAGGAGATTCAAATATTTCTCATAGATAAACTTGATCATAAACCCAAAATTCATCAGATCTCGACAAACACACCGCAAAAAGAGTTACATCAAATAGATCTCCAAGAAGATCGAGGAGAACTTTGTATTGAGATTCAAAGAGAGAGAAGAACCCATCTAGCTAATAACTATGGAACCGAAGGTCTGTGGCAAACTACTCACAACTCATCGGAGAGGCCTTGGCGATGATGTATAAGCCCTCCATGATCGATTCCCCCTCCGGTGAAGCGCTGGAAAAGGCTCCAAGATGGGATCTCACGGGTACAGAAGGTCACTGCGGTGGACATAGTGTTTCGTGGTGCTCCTGGATGTTTTCGGGGTATGTAGATATATATAGGCGAAGGAAGTCGGTCAGGGGAGCCACGAGGGGCCCACGAGGCAGCCCCCCTAGGGCATGCCTTGCACCCTCGTGGCCTCCTTGGCTGCTTCTTGACGTCCACCCCAAGTCTCCTGGATTGCGTTTGTTCCAAAAAGATCGCTCCCGTAAGGTTCATTCCGTTTGCACTCCGTTTGATATTCCTTTTCTTCGAAATACTGAAATAGGAAAAAAAATAGCAATTTGGGTTGGGCCTCCGGTTAGTAGGTTAGTCCCAAAAATGATATAAAAGTGTATAGTAAATCACATAAACATCCAAAATGGGTGATATAATAGCATGGAACAATAAAAAATTATAGATATATTGGAGACGTATCAAGCATCCCCAAGCTTAATTCCTGCTCGTCCTCGAGTAGATAAATGATAAAAACAGAATTTTTGATGTGGAATGCTACCTAGCATATTTCTCAATGTAATTTTCTTTATTGTGGCATGAATGTTCAGATCCAAATGATTCGAAATAATAGTTCATATTGACATCAAAATAGTAATACTTCAAGCATACTAACAAATAATCATGTCTTATCAAAATAACATAGCCAAAGAAAGCTTATCCCTACAAAATCATATAGTTAGGCTATGCTTCATTTTCATCACACAAAATACTCCCATCATGCACAACCCCGGTTTCAGCCAAGCAATTGGTTCATACTTTTTAACGCGCTTCAGCTTTTTAACTCTCACGCAATACATGATCATAAGCCATGGATATAGCACTATGGGTGGAATAGAATATAATGATAGAGGTTGTGTGGAGAAGACAAAAAAGGAGAAAGTCTCACATTGACGAGGCTAATCAACGGGCTATGGAGATGCCCATCAATTGATGTCAACATGAGGAGTAGGGATTTCCATGCAACGGATGCACTAGAGCTATAAATGTATGAAAGCTCAACAAAAGAAACTAAGTGCGTGTGCATCCAACTCGCTTGCTCACGAAGACCTAGGGAATTTTGAGGAAGCCCATCATTGGAATATACAAGCCAAGTTCTATAATGAAAAATTCCCACTTGTATATGAAAGTAACAACATAAGAGAATCTCTATCATGAAAAATTTCCACTTGTATATGAAAAAGGATAGTAACATTGTCTCTTCTCTCTTTTCCTCTCATTTTTTATTTTGGTGGGCTTTTTTGGCCTCTTTTATTTTTTT
>NW_025239007.1:0-4035 GCF_018294505.1 Triticum aestivum
AACCAATTCAACCCTATACACTATGGGTGGCATCAGATTACCGTGGAACATGGGGTTGCCCAGTTGAACGATTCTGCCCTTGGCGACATCGACCAACTCGGCGCCCACGAAGTGCAGAAGAGTGCAAGGAACGTCGGCGGTGCCCTGCAAAAACATGTACAGGGCATTAGGGATGCCCAGTCAAAGGCAAGGAGATGAAGTCATTGGCCAAGAGGCTTAGTTACCGTGATGCCATCGAGCTCGGCTAATGTCGAGGCACCGCCAACGGCGGGCATGCAACTGACGGAGGGGGCGCTTGCTGGCGAGGTGCCGGCCGGCGTACACCCAGGTGCATTAAGCTCGAATGCCCGTGCCGGCGCCGGAGACACGAATACCGCCTCCGTTGGAGACACCAATGGCGCCGCCTGCGCGCTGTGCGAGTTGCTGGCCGTGAAGCTGGGAACCAGGGGAGGCCCCTGTTGGCCGCCCGCAATCCACGTTGTCAGCCCATGAATCAACGTAGGCACCATGGCGTTGAGCTTCGTTCCCAGTTGTTGTTTCGCTTGCTCTTGGACAAGCTCCGGAATCCGTGCCACTTGTGCCTTCAGTGCTTCAACCTTGCGCGTCTGGCTTTCCGAGCTGGCCTTTTTCTCCTTCCACACACCAGCGGTATAGTATGACCCCCATTTTGTGGACAAGCCTTTGCCGGCCACACGACCAGCTGACATGGGCTTAGTGAGCTTATCCTTGCTTTTCATTATGTTCAACGCCCTATTTAAAGGGGTGTCGAAAGGGGAGCACTGAGACGACCCCGCGCTACTACTTTCAGTGTCCTGCGAAAGGAACGTGAACCATTTAGAAATATTGGGGATTAATTAGAGTGCAACCATATGGAGCTAATTATGCGGGGGTGTATTCCTTACCAGAACAAGCTCAAGCACCCTGGTCTTCGGATCCGTTGTAAGCTCCTTTGTTATCGGGTCCTCCTTGTACCGGGCCCGGGCATAGTTCCTGGTCTGCTTGTCACCGTTGTATTTCTCGAAGCGGGGCGCTAGGCCTTGCTCGGCACACTCCGCGTCCTCCTTGTCCCATATAGGCTCTGCCACTCTCTAACCGCCGGGACCGAGTTTGTGTTCCCCTAAGTTCAACTCCCGCATTTCTTTCCTCCACTGACTTGATTCGGAGGTTGTGCTGCTCTCGCACTTGATCTTGAACTCCTTGTACTCATCATCGCTCATCAAAGGATATTTCGCCTTGATCTTCTCATAACTATCACCTTTATCAATCATTCTCTTCACCGCGCTTTTCCAAGTAGACAGGGCCGTGCTCATCTTCGTGAGGGCGGCACTATTCACTTTATTCCCTGAGAGGCGTGTGTTTTCAAATTCGGCGGGGAACTTGTGTCGTTCGTGCAGCTTCGTGAAGAGGAGGTTGCACAAATTCCCGTGGTCCTTATTCCTATGGCTATCAGTGTTGATCGAGATGGTGCTTCGGAGAATGCACCCGAGCTGAAGCGAGTACCCCTTGACTATAGGTTTGGGCTCCGTGGATTCCCGTCGGAGTCCACTTGAGTGAATTCCTCCTTGAGGGTGCGGAGCGCATTCGGGCGTCGGTCCTTCCTTTGCTTCTTCGGTTGGCTGCCATCTGTGTGTGCGCCGCCATCATCAATGGTGGCATCCTCGGCGGCAGCATCAGTGGTGTCATCCCCGATGCCACTAGGGGTTGTGTAGGCAGGATCGGTGTCTTCCGCGGCGTCCTCATAGCGGTGAGGTTGTTCCTCCATCTCCTGGGACAGCTCCCAGAATTGCTTGCCGCTCGAACCACCGGCCTCATCGTTGTGGGCCATGTTTCGCTCTAAATAGGAAAAAAGTTTGGTCAAAAAGTTGGTTATTGTCAAGGAACAAGATCATGGTCTCATCATTTCTGGTTTGTCGACGCTGAGGCACCCTAAAAGCCTAAGCTTTCATCATTTAGGGTTTGTCGACGCCGAGGCACCCTAAAAGCCTAAGCGTGCATCATTTGGGTTCTCATCGACACCGAGACATCCGGGGCAGCCAAGTTAAGTTTTCATCATTTAGGGTTTATCGATGCCGACGCACCCTAGGTTGGGCCTAATCACTTGGCACTAATCACTTGGCTCTATTGCCACCTATGATTGGTTTATCATCTAGGTTTTATCGATGCTAAGGAGAATTCTAAGTTGGCCTAATCACTTGGCTCTATTGCCACCTATGGTTTAATGCAGCAAGAATAAAGGGGTAGTTGATCCTACTTAACTAAGTACCCCATATGTCCTATTTTTAGCAAATTCATGCTAAAATTCACGGAAAATTCCAGCATGACCTTTGCTGAAAATAGGACATATGGAGTACCTGAATTTGCCGGAACGGAAGTTAATCAACATTCCGGTAAACTCAAGGGCCTCTCGGGGTACCTGCAAATTCATCACGACACGATGGTCGGAAACAAAACCCAGCAAACTAGCACCACAATGTGCCTCTACTTTCATATGGTAGAAAAGGCCATAGACCATATGGTCCTCTGCTTTCATATGGACAAAAATAAGCTCAACTTATGTGAGCTTCCATTCCAGATCTAATAGCAGCAAGTTGTTCACTGGTAGCTCAACTTATGTGAGCTGCCTTCAAGAAAAGAAATCTGCAGTGGCACATCTGCTATCTGAATACATTGGCAAGAAGCAAAACAACACCTAGTACCATCCATCTGCTATGGCCGTATCATGCAGTTTAACTAAGCACTAACAGGTAATTATATAACAGAAAACTTTGCGCGTACGTGTCACTTAGCTTGGAAAAGCAACATACCTCATCCTCTTGGTTAGTCCAAACAAGCAGTATGCTGAGCCTCAACTCACCACCTGCACATTTAACAGCACCCATGAAATGAAAAACTAAACATAATTGTCAACCAACAAAACCAAAACACAAACATGACTTCAAATTTTCACGATCAGGAAGAAAAACAGGGTTTTCAACTACTATATCCAGTTTCATGGCATCAGTTGAACAGTTGAAAAAGAACAAGCTTCATTTAAATATCTTGCTGCTAACAAACATAACTATTTGCTTTCACTTACAGATTGTTAGCACAAACCAAACAAGTAAGCAACAATTGACCTACACGATTGTTTACCACTACTAAGACATGGATCTAATAGCTATCTCCCCCCTTGTTCCTCGTGCCTTAGTTGAATTCAGAGAAGAGAGAGCTCAGATCCTAGAACAGGGATCTAATCATCATCATTGCCCACCATATGCATGATATGGGCATCTCACCACCACTACCACAAGAGAACACTAGGATTATCGTATTCAGTTTTCGTCATTTTAGCTAATGCGGGGGGATATCATGTGTCGAACGGAGGTGGCATCGTACTGTCATGGAAGGGATTTATTAGGAGTGGCTATTTAGTTGGTGCTTGACACTTGTGAGTGCAATTGCAAAGCTTTCCCCTGTCCATCAAAGCACTGATCATGAAACCTACAATTGCCACTGCTAACATGTTTAAACCAAAACATTTTCTCATGAAAAATATTCAACCTACAATTTGTAAACATTTGCCCTTAGAGGCATTATCACAAACACCTATCAAGCACAATCCTTTCACATGTAAACTTGAGCATGCTCTGGAAAAATCACGCAACAAACAAGAGGAAGGACGGAGGGGGGATGAGGGAAGAGGGAGGAAGGACGATGGAGTGGTGGCTACCTGCCTACGGACTGGTCGTCAGCGTAGCTCCGGGCGGCAGCGTTGCTGGGCAGGAGCGCCTCCTCCAGGGAGGGGGCGCCGCTGGTAGGAGCGACTGCTTGATGGGGGGAGGCGCTGCTGGGGTCCTGTACCGGAGGCGGACAGTGGAGGGTTCGGCCGGCTAGGCGCGCCCCGGCAGCGGGCCGACAGATGTGGAGGCGGCTAGGAACCCTAGCTGTCGCGCTCATGAGGGAGGTTGACGCAGGCGGGGCCGCGGTGGGAGGGGGACGGCGAGGGCGCGGGCGCGGGCGCAGGGGGGACGGTGAGGGAGGTGGTCGGCGGCGGAG
>NW_025239008.1:0-4035 GCF_018294505.1 Triticum aestivum
ACCAGTCGACGCCGGGGCAGTCGAGTGGACTCCCTCAGTTTACCATGGACCGAGTGAACAAGCCCTCCTCTCTAAAGTTGATTCCGGAGGAGAAAGCTGACGTGAAGATGTTGATGGAGCGCGTGGTGCAGTTGGTTCGGGAGGGAGTGACGGGCATGGATCTCCTGGAGGTCTTCCTTAGGCGTCGCATCCAGCCCCTCCAGTTCCGGAGCCACTGCATGTGGTTGTACTGTGGGACTGAAGACGAGACTCGAGTCCATCCAGAAGCAGTCGACGATGTCACTCTGGAAAGATGGATGGTAGCCGTTACCGGAAACAAGGATAACCCACGCGGAGCCAGAAGGATTCCTCCACTCGACCACAACAGCGATCCAAACAAGGTACGCTTGCCCTGCTCTCCACTGTGTTCTTGTCACATTCATTTCTATTTATCCTGTCGACTGGTCGATTGATCCTTGTCTTGATATCTGCTAGGCCCTCACCGAGCTGTACTCGATGCCCAATGGGGCACAAGCTCCGACTGAGGAGGGTGAGGCGAGTGGGGGCGAGAGCCAGGAAGAGGAGGAATGGGACTCGGACGTTGCAGAGGATGATGATGACGATGACGCTGATGACGGTGATGAAGATGACGTTGAAGACGAGGAAGAAGAGGAGGAGGAGGTCGTACCACCGCGCTCGGAAAGGCGGTCGAAGCTTGTCCACGACCCTTCGACTGAACGTGGTAAGGGGGTTGCGACCGCCGCTTAGTCGACCAAACGCCCTCGGACCACCTCTCCAGTGCCGACTGAAAAGGCGCCGAAGCAGCCCAGGGCGGCCTCGTCGAAGCCGATCAAGCTCCTGCCGAAGATGAAGGTGTCCATCCCCACCATATCAGGGTAATCGTGCTGCTTAAGTCTTCTTATTTTGTGTGAACTTTGTCTCTGATTGACGCTGAAGTTAGTCGACTGATTCTTTGGAGTTGCAGTGCTGCTACTTCTGAGACCTCAGCCCGGGCTGATGACCATGAGATGGAGGACGCAGCAACTTCAAAACCAGGTACTATATTCTTAACGCCGTTTTTAGTCAACTGACTCGCGATCTCTGATCCTGATTCTTCTCCGTAGCTCCACCCAACGCTGTTATCAATCTCCCTGATGATGATGAGGATGAGGAATCGCTGAAGCGCAGAAGGAGTAGGAAAGCGTCTGCCAGCAAGGTGCCCCAGGATGTGACGGCGCCTGAGATTCTGATTGTGGAGGAAGAGAACACCACTCGACACACGGTGTCCTTCGCAGATCCATTGACGAGTGCTCAGCAGCCCTCCCTCTTCACGACGCACCACGTCCCAGAGGACCAAGCTGGCGCGGCGAAGGAGGCAATACGCCAGGCGGGAATCATGATGGAGCAGTTGAAGACCATCCGAGATGCGAGCCAGGCAGCTTATGACGCCAGTTCTGCCCTCCAAAGCAATGTTCAGGTCAGTCGACCACCGTTTGTTCTATTGGATATGCTACCAAAAACTTTTCCTTTCCGGAATTTATAGTAGTCACCCACTGGGTGTGTCGATTAAACTCCGTGTTAGCGGGGGCACGATGAGTGCACCCGCTGGGTGTAGTCCCCAAGGCTAAGGTCGACTGCTGGCAGTCGGCCTTAGGCTTTATGATGTCAATCTTTCTGTCAGTCGACTATGCCGAGTGTGTCGATTAAACTCCGTGTTAGCGGGGGCACGCTGAGTGCACCCACTGGGTGTAGTCCCCAAGGCTAAGGTCGACTGCTGGCAGTCGGCCTTAGGCTTTATGATGTCAATCTTTCTGTCAGTCGACTATGTCGACTGGATTTCACAAACCGGTGGGGGCACGCTAAGTGCACCCACTGGGTGTAGTCCCCGAGACTACGGTCGAATGCTTGTATTCGGCTGTAGTCTTAGAAACGTGTGATTTTTCCTTTTTTTCACTCGGAAGTGAATTATATTTGACATTTAGTCGATTGGTTCTTCGCAGAACTCCTGTGATCTTGTGGCTCGCTACTCTGAGCTGGAAAACAAGCACACTCAACTCGAGCTGAGCTTGAAGCTGGTTCAGGAGAAGCTGACGAAGGCAAAGGAGGAGACCGAAGGTATGTTTGGTGCATGACCTTACCCTAGGTACATGACCCCATCATTAGCCCCCGAATGGATTGAGGCTTCGAGTGAGGAAGGAGTTGATGTCGTTTCCGATTAACCTTTGCACTCTGGTCGTGCGTTGTTCTGGACCAAAGAATCTCTTCGTTGATGGTGAGCAACTTGTCTTCAGTCGACTCGATCCATTCTCTTCTTTCGTCGAGTGATCTTTCGGGCTTCGACGATCCCCGAGCGACGGATCGCGGGAAACCCCGCGTCTGACAGACTGATCTGCCGTTCGCGGATTCCGCGGGATGCGAAATTTGGGGACGCGCGCGAAGCGGAGCAGACCGCGGCGTTCGGATGGGACGGGACATAGACGCCTCGATCTCCGCGCCGCTTTCTTCGCCACGTATCCCGTCTGCATAACTGTTCCTGGATATGATTAGATCGACTGGGCCCACCTGTCATCCACTTGGAAGGGACCTTATAAATGCGCCCGGCGAGGATTTTCGTACTGTGCCTCAGCATTCTCTCTCTCTCTGCTCCCTTCGTCTCCGTCCAGCATGCTCGCTCTTGCCCCCGCACAACTTCCCCTCGCGCATCTCGCCGGCAACCATGGCCAAGGAGAAGACGGCGGCACTGGAACGTGCGAAGAAGGCGTCGGCGTCGGAGAAGGCGAAGGGGAGATCTACCAGCCGCGGTGGGTCTTCGTCCAGATCCCGCCTGCCGAAGGGCTGGGTCCAAGGAGACTGGATCTAGTCGACCATCACAGAAAAAGATCTCCTCGACATGGCCAACGAGGGCTTGATCCCTCATGGAGCTGTGAGGCTTCCGGGGAAGGAGTGGCAGCCCCAGCCAGAAGAGGGTGAGTGCGTGCTCTTGGCCACCCATGTTGATCGTGGATTTTCTTTGCCGCCGAGTATTTTCTTCCGTGGCTTCTTGAACTTCTTTGGAGCGCAGCTCCACCACTTTACCCCAAATTCTATCGCCTATCTTGCCGCATTTGTGTCCATGTGTGAGGGTTTCCTGGGCTGTCGACCGCACTGGGGTTTGTTCAAGCATATATTCACGTGTCGCTCTCAGACCGTGAAGAAGGCGAGCCCAGGCGATGAAAGAACCCGAGTCGTCCAAATGTGTGGGGGTTTGGGGATCCAGGTGAGGAATAAGAGCACCTTCCCGCCCATGACCTTTCCCGAGTCAGTCAGAGGCTGGCAGTCGACCTGGTTCTACTGCCAGGACCAGTCGACGCCGGGGCAGTCGAGTGGACTCCCTCAGTTTACCATGGACCGAGTGAACAAGCCCTCCTCTCTGAAGTTGATTCCGGAGGAGAAAGCTGACGTGAAGATGTTGATGGAGCGCGTGGTGCAGTTGGTTCGGGAGGGAGTGATGGGCATGGATCTCCTGGAGGTCTTCCTTACGCGTCGCATCCAGCCCCTTCAGTTCCGGAGCCACTGCATGTGGTTGTACTGTGGGACTGAAGACGAGACTCGAGTCCATCTAGAAGCAGTCGATGATGTCACTCTGGAAAGATGGATGGTAGCCGTTACCGGAAACAAGGATAACCCACACGGAGCCAGAAGGATTCCTCCACTCGACCACAACAGTGATCCAAACAAGGTACGCTTACCCTACTCTCCACTGTGTTCTTGTCACATTCATTTCTGTTTATCCTGCCGACTGGTCGATTGATCCTTGTCTTGATATCTGCTAGGCCCTCACCAAGCTGTACTCGATGCCCAATGGGGCACAAGCTCCGACTAAGGAGGGTGAGGCGAGTGGGGGCGAGAGCCAGGAAGAGGAGGAATGGGACTTGGACGTTGCAGAGGATGATGATGACGATGACGATGATGACGGTGATGAAGATGACGTTGAAGACGAGGAAGAAGAGGAGGAGGAGGTCGTACCACCGCGCTCGGAAAGGCGGTCGAAGCTTGTCCACGACCCTTCGACTGAAC
>NW_025239009.1:0-820 GCF_018294505.1 Triticum aestivum
AGCAAGGGGGAAGGAGAGGTTGATGGAGATCCAGCAGCACGACGGCGTGGTGGTGGATGTAGCGGGTCTCCGGCAGGGCTTCGCCGAGCTTCTGCGAGAGAGAGAGAGAGAGAGAGAGAGAGGTGTTGCAGGGGAGGAGGGAGGCGCCCAAGGCTGTAGGTTGCTGCCCTCCCTCCCCCCCCCCTTTATATAGGCCCCTGGGGGGGCGCCGGCCCCTGGGAGATGGGATCTCCAAGGGGGGGGGGGGCGGCGGCCAAGGGGGGGAAGGGGTTGCCTTGCCCCCCAAGGCAAGGGGGAAGCCCCCCCCACCCTAGGGTTCCCAACCCTAGGCGCATGGGGAAGGCCCATGGGGGGGCGCGCAGCCCACTAGGGACTGGTTCCCTTCCACTTTCAGCCCACGGGGCCCTCCGGGATAGGTGGCCCCACCCGGTGGACCCCCGGGACCCTTCCGGTGGTCCCGGTACAATACCGGTAACCCCCGAAACTTTCCCGGTGGCCGAAACTGGACTTCCTATATATAATTCTTCACCTCCGGACCATTCCGGAACCTCTCGTGACGTCCGGGATCTCATCCGGGACTCCGAACAACTTTCGGGTTTCCGCATACATATATCTCTACAACCCTAGCGTCACCGAACCTTAAGTGTGTAGACCCTACGGGTTCGGGAGACATGCAGACATGACCGAGACGCCTCTCCGGTCAATAACCAACAGCGGGATCTGGATACCCATGTTGGCTCCCACATGTTCCACGATGATCTCATCGGATGAACCACGGTGTCGAGGATTCAATCAATCCCGTATGCAATTCCCTTTGTCA
>NW_025239009.1:2505-4035 GCF_018294505.1 Triticum aestivum
CTATCATACTAAGTTGGAAGACAGTCGGGAAGTCGTTGTGCTAAGGCCCCGTAGGAAGAGGTTATGCTTTCTTCTCGCATGTGTACGTTTGTCCTTGCGAGAAGGCAAAGAGAGAGGATAGAGAGGGGAGAGAGGGAGAGATAGGGAGAGGGGGGGGGGTACAGAGAGAGGGGGGACAAAGAAGTCAAACATTCTGTGGTAATTGATTTGCTATCATACTAGTACCTCGTACTTTCAAATTTTGCTTGTGGAATAAGATTAAATAACAACTTGGAGTATGATAACAACAACAACTCAGAATGTCTTGAATGTTTCAAAGATAAACCAAACGTCTTGAATGTTACAAAAATAACAAAAATGTCTTGAACATTTTCCGACTTGTGCTTCTGGCATAAGAAGTTCAGGCAATCAACTAAAAGCACATTCATCAAATGCATGAAATTATTGCAATGAATTGAGAAATCTGCAGATTTCATATGTCACAATATCTGGTGATCTTTGTCACACCGCACGCCAGATCGAGACAGAGAACATCGGGATGTCGCGCAAGTGGATGAAGAAGCACACATCCTTCTCACTGGAAACCCTGTACACCCTGCTGGAGCCGGTCACCATCTACCCCAGCATCACCATTTGCACCACTGCGTCTGCGGCACGAATCCGGCGCCCATCATCCACTCCGCCCACTTCACCATCCGCTCGTGGCGCTCCCGGCGCTGCGCACCATCACAGGAAACAATATCCCTGATCTCATGCAGGAGCAGGCACCGTTCCACGTCCGACCGCTCCAGTGCTGACCCGCGTGCAGGTACGCTCACCTCCAGGGCATCAAACAGGGCCCCCTAGTATTTGAGCGCATAGTCATACCGGACCGCGAACTAACCGTTGTCGTCGGCCTCCAACGCCGTCACCACCATGAGCTTTGGCGATAGCTCCGCTAGGTCGCGAAGGAGCGCGTCGGCTCTCATCATGGTAGCATGGGCCTGCGCTTTTCCTTTCCTGTCGTGAGGACGAGCAGCCCACTTCTACAAACTCGTCGACGAGCAAACAGTGGAGCTGTAGGGTGGAGACGATGACCAGTGCTTCACCGCTCCTGATACCGAGGGGCTCGATGCTGAGTAGCTGATTGATGTGGAGTTTCACCGGGTGGAACAGGAAGCCAATGTGTAGGCTCTCGGCTTCCCGGGCGAGGAACGCACCGATGACGGACAAGAACTCGTCGTCCTTGTTGACGATGGTTAGATGGAGGATTTGGTCATGTGCGCCCTCCCCCGGACGCTTGGCAATGAGGCGGAGGAGCTGAAACCACTAAGCGGCTTCAACGCCGCCAAGGTCGACGACGTGGAGCACGGCAGTCCTCTCCGTCCGAGCTGCATCGATGATGGTGAAGTTCGCCGTGGTCCCGATGAGGCGGAGGAACGGGCACATCTCGGTGAAGTGGCGGCGCACCGCGGCGGCCGCCAGTGCGGAGGTAGTCTTGTGCTGCTGGAATACGCAGCACACGCCTTGGCATTGGTGGACCACGTGCAG
>NW_025239010.1:0-4035 GCF_018294505.1 Triticum aestivum
CCCCCCAGGGGCCCCGTCCCGCCTAACCCTGTAGCGTTTGACCATGGGATCTAGCTCTTTGACTTTGCACGGACGGGCTTTCACCAGTGGAACTCTCCACCCGGTTGTGTTAGGTCAGCCCATAGGAACACTTTGGAGCAATATCCGGGCCAAAGGCACAGCAAGACCCCATCCGTGTAGACCCGACGCATCCGTTTCCCACCTCCAGGTGCCGGTGGTGGCGCCGTCCGTGAGGGGGGGGCACACCCCGGAGACATGGGCCGGGCGTTTGCAACCGCCACAACACTTCCAGACTTGTGAGAGGCCGCCTACGCAAGATTTGGCGGCAGGTGCTAGCCCCCGGAGGCCGCAGGCCACAGTCGTAGACACGCAAAGAGCAATCCGCGGAGAGGGAAGTGTTCAGATACTTCTCCATCACCAAAAATTATGAAAAATTACCATCATTCCTATAGCACATTTGCCCACGTCGTGTAAAAAACTCATGATTTTATCGCGCTCCGAGTATTTAATAATATTCACGCCGC
Organism: Triticum aestivum; assembly: GCF_018294505.1. Classification (NCBI taxonomy): domain Eukaryota; kingdom Viridiplantae; phylum Streptophyta; class Magnoliopsida; order Poales; family Poaceae; genus Triticum; species Triticum aestivum. Next base: position 525 of record NW_025239010.1, read on the forward strand.
ATCGTTACCGCAGAACGTCTACTACTGCGTCATCGCCGTCCGTGAGGGGGGCCACACCCCGGAGACACGTGCCGCCTCTTCGGACATGCCACCACACCGTACGTCATGTATGAGGGCCCGGTGCGATGTTCCGGTGGCATTGCTACCCCCCCCCCAGGGCCCCCGTCCCGCCTAACCCAGTAGCGTTTGACCACGGGATCTAGCCCTTTGACTTTGCACGGACGGGCTTTGACCAGTGGAACTCTCCACCCGGTTGTGTTAGGTCAGCCCATAGGAACACTTTGGAGCAACATCCGGGCAAAAGCCACAACAAGACCCCATCCGTGTAGACCCGACGCGTCCGTTTCCCCCTCCAGGTGCCGGCGGCGGCGCTGTCCGTGAGGGGGGCACACCCCGGAGACGCTGGCCGGGCGTTTGCAACCGCCACAAACTTCTAGACTTGTGAGATGCCGGCTACGCAAGATTTGGCGGCATGTGCTAGCCCCAGAGGCCGCCGGCCACAGTCGCAGACACGCGAAGAGCAATCCGTGGAGAGGGAAGTGTTCAGATACTTCTCCATCACCAAAAATTATGAAAAATTACCATCAGTCCTAAAGCACATGTGCCCACATCTTGTAAAAAACTCATGATTTTATCGCGGTCCGAGTATTTAATAATATTCATGCCGCATCGTTTCGGCAGAACGTCTACTACTGTGTCATCGCCGTCCGTGAGGGGGGCCACACCCCGGAGACGCGTGCCGCCTCTTCGGACATGCCACCACACCGTACGGCATGTATGAGGGCCCGGTGCGATGCTCTGGTGGCATTGCTACCCCCCGAGGGCCGCGTCCCGCCTAACCCTATAGCGTTTGACCACGGGATCTAGCCCTTTGACTTTGCACGGACGGGCTTTGACCAGTGGAACTCTCCAACCGGTTGTGTTAGGTCAGCCCATAGGATCACTTCGGAGCAACATCCGGGACAAAGCCACAGCAAGACCCCATCCGTGTAGACCCGACGCGTCCGTTGCCCCCCTCCAGGTACCGGCGGCGGCGCCGTCCGTGAGGGGGGCACACCCCAGAAACACGGGCCGGGCGTTTGCAACCGCCACAACACTTCCAGACTTGTGAGAGGCCGCCTACGCAAGATTTGGCAGCATGTGCTAGCCCCCGGAGGCTGCCGGCCACAGTTGTAGACACGCGAAGAGAAATCCGCGGAGAGGGAAGTGTTCAGATACTTCTCCATCATGAAAAATTATGTAAAATTACCATTAGTCCTAAAGCACATGTGCCCACGTCGTGTAAAAAACTCATGATTTTATCGCGCTCCGAGTATTTCATAATATTCACGCCGCATCGTTACGGCAGAACATCTACTACTGTGTCATCGTCGTCCGTGAGGGGGGCCACTCACCGGAGACGCGTGCCGCCTCTTCGGACATTCCACCACGCCGTACGGCATGTACGAGGGCCCGGTGCGATGCTCCGGTGGCATTGCTACCCCTCCAGGGCCCCCGTCCCGCCTAACCCTGTAGCGTTTGACCACGCGATATAGCGCTTTGACTTTGCACGGGCGGGCTTTGACCAGTGGAACTCTCCACCCGGTTGTGTTAGGTCAGCCCATAGGAACACATTGGAGCAACATCCGGGCCAAAGCCACAGGAAGACCCCATCCGTGTAGACACGACGCGTCCGTTTCCCCCCTCCAGGTGCCGGCGGCGGCATCGTCAGTGAGGGGGGGGGCACACCCCGGAGACGCGGGCCGGGCATTTGCAACTGCCACAACACTTCCAGACTTGTGAGAGGCCGCCTACGCAAGATTTGGCGGCATGTGCTAGCCCCCAGAGGCCGCCGGCCGCAGTCGGAGACACGCGAAGAGCAATCCGCGCAGAGGGAAGTGTTCAGATATTTCTCCATCACCAAAAATTATGAAAAATTACCATTAGTCCTATAGCACATGTGCCCACGTTGTGTAAAAAACTCATAATTTTATCGCGCTCCGAGTATTTAATAATATTCACGCCGCAATGTTACCGCAGAACGTCTACTACTGTGTCGTCGCCGTCCGTGAGGGGGGCCACACCCCGGAGACGCGTGCCGCCTCTTCGGACCTGCCACCACACCGTACGGCATGTATGAGGGCCCGGTGCGATGCTCCGGTGGCATTGCTACCCCCCAGGGCCCCCGTCCCGCCTAACCCTGTAGCGTTTGACCAGGGGATATAGCGCTCTGACTTTGCACGGGCGGGCTTTGACCAGTGGAACTCTCCACCCGGTTGTGTTAGGTCTGCCCATAGGAACACATTGGAGCAACATCCGGGCCAAAGCCACAGCAAGACCCCATCCGTGTAGACCCGACGCGTCCGTTTCCCACCTCCAGGTGCCGGCGGCGGCATCGTCAGTGAGGGCGGGGGCACACCCCGGAGACGCGGGCCGGGCGTTTGTAACCACCACAACACTTCCAGACTTGTGAGAGGCCGCCTACGAAAGATTTGGCGGTATGTGCTAGCCCCCGGAGGCCGCCGGCCACAGTCGTAGACACGCGAAGAGCAATCCGCGGAGAGGGAAGTGTTCAGATACTTCTCCATCACCAAAAATTTTGAAAATTTACCATCAGTGCTATAGCACATGTGCCCACGTCGTGTAAAAAACTCATGATTTTATCGCGCTCCGAGTATTTAATAATATTCATGCCGCATCGTTACCGCTGAACGTCTACTAAAGTGTCATCGCCGTCCGTGAGGGGGTCCACACCCCGGAGATGCATGCCGCCTCTTCGGACATGCCACCACACCGTACGACATGTATGAGGGCCCGGTGCGATGCTCCGGCGGCATTGCTACCCCCCAGGGCCCCCGTCCCGCCTAACCCTGTAGCGTTTGACCACGGGATCTAGCCCTTTGACTTTGCACAGATGGGCTTTGACCAGTGGAACTCACCACCCGGTTGTGTTAGGTCAGCCCATAGGAACACTTTGGAGCAACATCCGGGCCAAAGCCACAGCAAGACCCCATCCGTGTAGACCAGATGCGTCTTTTTCCCTCCTCTAGGTGCCGGTGGCGGCGCCGTCCGTGAGGGGGGGGGCACACCCTAGAGACGCGGGCCGGGCGTTTGCAACCGCCACAACACTTCCAGACTTGTGAGATGCCGGCTACGCAAGATTTGGGGGCATGTGCTAGCCCCCGGAGGCCGCCGGCCATAGTCGTAGACACGCGAAGAGCAATCCACGGAGAGGGAAGTGTTCAGATACTTCTAAATCACCAAAATTTATGAAAAATTTGCATCAGTCCTAAAGCACATGTGCCCACGTCGTGTAAAAAACTCATGATTTTATCGCGCTCTGAGTATTTAATAATATGCATGCCGCATCATTCCGGTAGAACGTCTACTACTGTGTCGTCGCCGTCCGTGAGGGGGGCCACACCCCGGAGACACGTGCCGCCTCTTCGGACATGCCACCACACCGTACGGCATGTATGAGGGCCCGGTGCGATGCTCCGGTGGCATTGCTACCCCCCAGGGCCCCGTCCCG
>NW_025239011.1:0-4034 GCF_018294505.1 Triticum aestivum
GAGAGAGCAGTTGCTCCTACAGTCGTCGTCGCGCTTGGTTGCCTCCGATCTACCGCCGCCGCCACACGGGCGAAAGAAAACTAGATCGGATAGATAGTGTTTCCCTCCGGGAGGAGAAGGTGGAACCTGGAACGAGGGGAAAATCATTGTTTATTTGCGTGGTTGAGCTGGCTTGAGCCCTCTTATAGAAAAAATTTAAAGAAAGGGCGTTTTCTGGGCTTGACAGGCTATGGGATGTGCTATGCCCATGAAATACGAAGTTACGAACAGCCAGAACCAAGCCATTTGCATAAAGAAAAAAAGCCGGAACCAAGCCGTCCCGTGCCTTGCCTCTCCCTGCCGGGAGCCCGGGACAGACGAACAGATCGATCACATAGGCCCCCGCAAGAAAAACTAACCTACAGATCGAGCCACACATGCCCGGGGAAGAAATAACTAAACCTGCTGAGTGTTACTAGTATATATGCCTACATATAGAGTCTAGGACCATGATAATATTTTTAGCACAATTTACATAAGTATCTTTTTTTGCAAAAAAATTACATTTGTATCTGAACTTTAGCCTATTAGCAACGCCGTTAGTTTTTATAAAATAAAAGGAACGCCATTAGTTGAGACCATAATGGTCCTGGGTTCAAACTCCCCTCTACTAAACTTTTTCCTGTTAACTTCTATTTCCATTTTTATTTTTGTGATAGAGTGAAATAACATCACCTCATGTATGGGTTCAAGTTAATTTTTTTTTGCCTGTGCACTATCTATTTATATTAGATGGAATATATAAAATAAGTTTCGCCCCAACCATTACCTATCTATATTAAATGGAACAAAAATAATCATAAGGCTCGTATATGGTGGGTCCTGATGCCAACACTCGTAATATTCGGTGACTCTAGTAGGTTTGTCATGTAAATTGCCAAACTATCATAGAAATTGGTAGCCAGGTGCACTCACGAGCTAAAGCGATCCAGTGACGTCTATTGTCAACGATTTATGGTAATCAGTGACGCCACCTACAAGAACATCACACATTAGGCATTTGTATGACGTTCAACATCTTCGTCATGAGGATTTTCGTCACAGTATCTCAATTTTCTTGTAGTGGATCCTAGTGCCGAACGGACGACACCTCTGCGTTCAACACACGTACAGCCCGGTGACGTCTCCCATGCCTTGATCCAGCAAGGTGAGAGGGAGAGGTTGAGGAAGACTCCATCCAGCAGCAGCACAACGGCGTGGTGGTGATGGAGGAGCGTGGTAGTCCAGCAGGGCTTTGCCAAGCACCGCGAGATATGAGGAGAAAGAGAGGTAGGGCTGCGCCAACAGGAGAAGAAACTCATGTGTTGGGCTGCTCCTATGCCTCCACTATATATAGGGGGAGAGGGGGCTGCGCCGCCACCTAGGTTTCCACCCCTAGGGGGTGGCGGCCAGCCCTAGATCCCATCTAGGGGGGGCGGCCAAAGGGTGGAGAGGGGGAAACTTGCCCCCCAAGCAAGGTGGAGCGCCCCCTCCCCAAACCCTAGGCGCCTTGGGCCCTTGTGGGGGGCGCACCAGCCCACCTGGGGCTGGTCCCCTCCCACACTTGGCCCATGCAGCCCTCGGGACCCTCTCGGTGGTCCCGGTACGTTACCGTAAAACCCGAAACTTTTCCGGTGACCAAAACAGGATATCCCATATATAAATCTTTACCTCCGGACTATTCCGGAACTCCTCGTGACGTCCGGGATCTCATTCGGGACTCCGAACAACATTCAGTAACCACATACAAACTTCCTTTATAACCCTAGCGTCATCGAACCTTAAGTGTGTAGACCCTACGGGTTCGGGAACCATGCAGACATGACCGAGACGTTCTCCGGTCAATAACCAACAACAGGATCTGGATACCCATGTTGGCTCCCACATGTTCCACGATGATCTCATCAGATGAACCACGATGTCAAGGACTCAATCAATCCCATATACAATTCCCTTTGTCTAGCGGTATTGTACTTGCCCGAGATTCGATCGTCGGTATCCCGATACCTTGTTCAATCTCGTTACCGGCAAGTCTCTTTACTCGTTCTATAACACATCATCCCGTGATCAACCCCTTGGTCACATTGTGCACATTATGATGATGTCCTACCGAGTGGGCCCAGAGATACCTCTCCGTTAACCGGAGTGACAAATCCCAGTCTCAATTCGTGCCAACCCAACAGACACTTTCGGATATACCTGTAGTGCACCTTTATAGCCACCCAGTTACGTTGTGACGTTTGGTACACCCAAAGCATTCCTACGGTATCCGGGAGTTGCACAATCTCATGGTCTAAGGAAATGATACTTGACATTAGAAAAGCTTTAGCATATGAACTACGATCTTTGTGCTAGGCTTAGGTTTGGGTCTTGTCCATCACATTTTTCTCCTAATGATGTGATCCCGTTATCAATGACATCCAATGTCCATGGCCAGGAAACCGTAACCATCTATTGATCAATGAGCTAGTCAACTAGAGGCTTACTAGGGACATGGTGTTGTCTATGTATCCACACATGTATCTGAGTTTCCTGTCAATACAATTATAGCATGGATAATAAACGATTATCATGAACAAGGAAATATAATAATAACTAATTTATTATTGCCTCTAGGGCATATTTGCAACAAAATCATCAACTTTAAGCATTTTTCTTCAAGCAAGGCATTACAATTCTTTTGAGAGATCATAAATTCTTTCATGCTATTCTCAAAATTAGAGGGCATTCTATTAAAATTACCATAAGAATTATTGTAGGAATTTCCAAAATTATTAGAGGAATTACTAGGGAACAGTCTAGGATTAAAGTTTCCTCTATAAGCATTGTTGCTAAAATTATTCCTACCAACAAAATTTACATCCTTAGATTCATTATTATTCTCAATCAAGCTAGATAAAGGCATATCATTGGGATCAATAGAAGCAGTCTTAGTAGCAAATAATCTCAAAAGTTCATCCATCTTTCCACTCAAAACATTAATTTCTTCTATAGCATGCACTTTTTTACTAGTAGATCGTTCGGTGTGCCATTGAGAATAATTAGCCATGATATTATCAAGGAGTTTTGTAGCTTCTCCTAAGGTGATTTCCATAAACGTGCCTCCCGCTGCCGAATCTAAAAGATTTCTAGAAGCAAATCTCAATCCGGCATAAAAATTGTGTATGATCATCCATAAATTCAAATCATGAGTAGGGCAATTGCGAATCATCAATTTCATTCTTTTCCAAGATTGGGCAACATGCTCATGATCAAGTTGTTTAAAATTCATAATATCGTTCCTAAGAGTGATGATCTTAGCGGGAGGAAAATACTTAGAGATAAAAGCATCTTTGCACTTGTTCCAAGAATCAATACTATTTTTAGGCAAAGACGAAAACCAAACTTTAGCATGATCTCTAAGTGAAAACGGAAATAACTTCAATTAAATAATATCATTATCCGTATCTTTTTTTCTTTTGCATCTCACACAAATCAACAAAGTTGTTTAGATGGGTAGCGGCATCTTCACTAGGAAGGCCGAAGAATTGATCTTTCATAACAAGATTCAACAAAGCAACATTGATTTCACAAGACTCAACATCATTAAGAGGAGCAATCGGAGTACTAAGGAAATCATTATTATTGGTATTGGAGAAATAACACAATTTGGTATTATCTTGCGCCATGGCAACAAGTAATCCAACACATAAGCAAACAGAAAAAGGCAAGCGAAAGAGGGAGAAGGAGATTGGGAAAGTGAGGGAGAATAAAACGGCAAGGGTGAAGTGGGGGAAAGGAAAACGAGAGGCAAATGACAAATAATGTAAATGCGAGGAAGATGAGTTTGTGATGGGTACTTGGTATGTGTTGACTTGAGCAAAGACCTCCCCGGCAACGGCGCCAGAAATCCTTCTTGCTAAGTCTTGAGCTTGCGTTGGTTTTCCTTGAAGAGGAAAGGGTGATACAGCACAGTAGCATAAGTATTTCACTCAGTTTTTGAGAACCAAGGTATCAATCCAGTAGGAGGCTCCTCA
>NW_025239012.1:0-4033 GCF_018294505.1 Triticum aestivum
TGGAGGTTTCTGGACTGAAGCAGAGTCTAGAGTGGGTCGAGGAAGATCTCGGCCGCGTGAAAAAGCAGCTGGAGGATAAACAAGGTATGCAACGACCTTCTATATGTTCAGTAAGGATGAATAATTTGTGCTGACTAAAGTGCCATGATATTTGCAGGGGCGGCGACCGAGGTGGAGGCCCTCAAGAAGGCGCTGGCCGAGGCCGAGGAGAGAGCGTCAAAGGAACAAGCTGCCCGTGAAAAGCATTAGGACAGGGTCAGTGAGGTCCAGCAGGAGGTCCAGGACGCCATCAAGAAGTACGAGTCTTTGGAGCGCAACATTACGGATCAAGAGTCCAAACTTGCCAAGGCCCGCCAAAGCGCACATGATGCCCGAGTTGAAGCCCAGGCTCCCTCCAGGAGATCCAGGAGGCTAGAAAAATTGCAGCGGGTAAGGCCTTTATCATGCAGAGCAAATATGTGAAGAAAAGGTTCCTTTTACTGACCTAGATTTGGATTTCTCCAGGGACGTTTGTGGATCTGATGCGCAGCATTTCGGACGCCGCATAATTCTTCCGAGCCGAAGAGGGGAGCTCTAAGGAGAAGCTGTTTTGGTCGCAATACCTTGCGCCAGAACATTCGGTGCTCTTTAGCGATCAGCTAAAAGAGCTGGTCATACTACATAGGGCGGCCGAAATAGGCATGAAGGATTTAATAATTCGCCTATGGCCTACCGAAGCCATACACAGCACCTACTTCAGACTCATGAAGCGGCTGGTCAATGCCTGCCCTCGGCTTGATCCCATCAAGCGGTCGGTCTGCATCGAAGGCGCGCGAATGGCCTTCGCCCAAGTTAAGATGCATTGGGTGAAGATGGATGCCGCGAAGCTTGTGACCGAGGGACGGCCCGCGGGCAAGGAGCACCGCACGCCCGAGTTGTATTTTGACAATGTCATTGAGGGATCCCGCTGAGGGAGTCCTGGATTAGGGGCTATCCGGACAGCCGGACTATATACTTTGGCCGGACTGTTGGACCGTGAAGATACAAGAGTCAAGACTTCGTCCCGTGTCCGGATGGGACTCTCCTTTGCGTGGAAGACAAGCTTGGCGACCTGGATATTATATTTCCTTTTTGTAACCGACTCCATGTAAACCCTAGCCCCCTCCAGTATCTATATAAACCGGAGGGTTTAGTCCTTATAGACAGAATCATAATCATCATAGGCTAGCTCCTAGGGTTTTAGCCTCTACGATCTCGTGGTAGATCAACTCTTGAAATACCCCTATCATCAATATAAATCAAGCAGGAAGTAGGGTTCTACCTCCATCGAGAGGGCTCGAACCTGGGTAAAACATCGTGTCCCTTGCCTCATGTTACCATTAGCCTTAGACGCACAGATCGGGACCCCCTACCCGAGATCCGCCGGTTTTGACACCGACATTGGTGCTTTCATTGAGAGTTCCTCTGTGTTGTCGCTGCAAGGTTCGATGGCCCGCCTCGTTGTCAAGGACAGCATCATCTCTAGGGGAGCACTGGCTATAGGCCAAACTCTCTGACTAGGCGGCTTTGTCATGATCGCCCAATCAGCTGCCGCGCCGACGATGACCTCTAGGATCATCACGAATGGCCTCCACGTCAATTCTGAACTCACCGAACAGATGGATCCAAGCAAGCTCTCCTCCCACAATGAGCTCTTGGATCGCATCACCGCTTTGGGAGTCGCCACAGACTATGACCGGATTGGGCTTAAACCCAACCAAAGGGATATTAAATCCCCACCAGTCACCCACGAGATAGCGGTAGTGGAGGAGCCACATACGGATTATCCATCTATTTTGAGGACGAATTATGTCCGGATTACCAAGCTCTCTAAGCCGGATACCCGCTCACAGGAGGACATGACCCAGACCCCGGACTTAGAATCGGGTATCGGGCCAGAAAAATCGGGCAGCACCCCGGATCCCGAGCTATCAAGCCAGGAAGCTCCTGTGCCCCTGGGCTTTAGATCGGATCAGAATCCAGACTCAGCTACACCCACCCACCCGAACTTAAACCATCTCTCCCATATCAGACAAGAGCCCCAAGAGACAGTACATCGCTACTGGGCCAGATTCCTCCTTGTGCTAAACAAGATAAAGGACCGTCGTGAGGAAGACGCAAACTCACTTTTCTGCAAAAACTACACGAACAAAGGGATCCTTAATGCTATAAGTCGCCGTGACATAGTACACTTTGCTGACTTAGTAGCCATAGTACAGAAGTACTGTGCGATGGAAAGCGCCTGGAAAACCCAAACAAAATTTTGGGACAGTCCGGCTCTCGCTAAAACCTTTGTCCGAACTAAACGGGCGAACTCTCGTAAGTCAGCCGATCCAATCCCCAAGAAACCAAAGCCCACCCTAGGGCGTGGAACCGTATTGGAAGAATGGCTCAATGGGCCATGAAAACTCCACAGCACGCCGGACACTACATCAACACATAACCTTAGAGCATGTTGGATACTCCGGCAGGTAGCAAAAAGTGGCGAGGATCTTCTTGTAAGCCATAAAGCAGAACAACATCCTGCCAAAGAAAACAATACGGTACTAACAGTTTTAGAAACTTTCGCCTCAAACAATAGGCACAAGCGAGCTCATCGAAATTTCGCTGAAATCTGCCACGTGGCAAAAATAAATCCATGGAACGACACTGCTATAACTTTCAGTGCCAATGAAGAAGCTCAATTCCAGACATTCCGGGCACCAGCCGCTTTGTTCCTTAGCCCAATCGTGGACGGCTTTCGGCTCACTAAAGTACTCATGGACAGCGGAAGTGGATTAAACTTGATCTATGAAGAAACACTCAACAAGATGGAAATTGATAACAGCCGCATCAAGCAAAGCGGCACAACCTTTAGGAGAATCATCCCTAGTCGGGAAGCACAGTGTGCAGGAAAAATCACACTCGATGTGGTATTCGGCACTCCGAAGAATTACAGGTCCGAAGAAATCACATTCCATGTGGCTCCTTTCAGCAGCGGATACCATGCCCTTTTAGGGCGGGACGCATTCACAAGCTTTCGAGCTATACCCCATTACGGGTACATGAAGCATAAAATGCCCGGATCCAATGGAATCATCAGTCTATCCAGTGATCCGGACATCGCACTTCACGCCGAAAATAAAATTGCAGCACTAGCCCTAGAAGCATTATCCGAAGCTCTAGCAGCCGAAGAACTAACAATGCTGCGTGCCACCGTGGACAAGGACGACATGATACTCGACAAGCAACCCAATTCCACCTCATTTAAACCCGAAGACGAGACAGTCAAATTCTAGGTCCATCCAACGGACCCCACGAAGATAGCTTCCATCGGGACACAGTTGAGCCCCACAATTGACGCCGCACTACGAGACTTCCTACACGAGAATTGGGACATTTTTGCCTAGCACCCTTCGGACATGCCGGGCATGCCATGCAGGCTGGCCGAACATAGCCTCAATATACTGAAAGGATACAAGCCTGTCAAACAGACTCTCAGGCGCTTCTCAGAGCCCAAACGGCAGGCCATGGGAGAAGAGCTAGCCAAGCTACTTGAGGCCGGATTCATCAGAGATATTAAGCATCCGGATTGGCGGGCAAATCTGGTAATGGTACCGAAGAAGGACAAATCCTGGCGCCTATGCGTCAACTTCAAAGACCTCAACAAGGCTTGTCCCAAGGAACCCTTCCCTGTCCCTCGCATCGACCAAATCATCGACGGCACCGCAGGACATGACTCACTGTGTTTCCTCGACGCATACTCTGGATACCATCAAATAAAGACGGCAGAGTCCGACCAAGCTGCAACGGCCTTCATAACGCCATATGGTCCTTTCTGCTTCAACACTATGCCTTTCGGGCTTAAAAATGCCGGTGCAATCTATCAACGCATGATTCAAACATGCCTGCAGAAGCAAATCGGCAAAACAGTGGAGGCATACGTGGATGACATGGTCATAAAAACAAGACATGTCGAAACCCTAATAGATGACTTGAGGCTTACGTTCAATAACCTCCAAACATACGACATCAA
>NW_025239013.1:0-4033 GCF_018294505.1 Triticum aestivum
GGAAGAATTATCAGGAATGCCACCGGATAGAGAAATAGAATTTCTGATCGAGTTATTACCTGGCACAGCCCCAATATCCAAGAGACCTTATCGGATGCGCCCGAATGATTTGGAAGAGATCAAGCAGCAGATCAAGGAATTATTGGAGAAAGGATATATTCGCCCAAGTTCGTCACCTTGGGGAGCCCCAGTTCTTTTGGTAGAGAAGAAGGATGGAACACTGAGAATGGTTGTAGATTATCGTTCATTGAATGACGTGACCATGAAGAATAAGTACCCTCTACCGATGATTAATGATTTATTTGATCAGCTAGTCGGAGCCAAAGTATTTTCCAAGATCGATCTTCGATCAGGGTATCATCAGCTGAAGATTTGTGAACAGGATATGCCCAAAACAGCCTTCACCACCAGGTATGGTTTATATGAGTATACCGTCATGTCATTCGGATTGACTAATGCCCCTGCATATTTCATGAGCATGATGAACAAGGTATTTATGGAATATGTGGACAAGTTTGTCATGGTGTTCCTCGATGACATCTTGGTTTTCTCCAAGAGCGAGGAAGAGCACAAGGAACATCTGCGTCTAGTCCTGGAGAAACTCCGAGAACATCAGTTATATGCCAAGTTCAGCAAATGTGAATTTTGGTTGAAGGAAGTCCGATTCCTCAGACATGTTATTTCAGAAGAAGGAATAGCAGTCGACCCCACCAAGGTTGAATCGGTTACCAACTGGCAATCCCCCACCTCAGTCAAGGAGATCCGCAGTTTTCTCGGACTCGCTGGATACTATCGGAGATTTATTGAGAATTTCTCCAAGATTGCTAAACCCATGACCGAGCTGTTGAAGAAGGAAACAAAGTACATTTGGACCGAGGATTGTGAAGCCAGTTTTCAGGAGTTGAAGAAACGTCTGGTTACAGCCCCAGTACTCATTTTTCGGACATACACAAGGACTACCAGGTGTATTGTGATGCTTCTCGTCAAGGGCTCGGAGGAGTGCTCATGCAGGAAGGAAAAGTTGTAGCTTATACCTCCAGACAGCTACGACCTCATGAGATGAATTATGCCACGCACGATTTGGAGTTATCAGCCGTAGTGCACGCACTCAAGACGTGGAGACATTTCCTTGTCGGAAATAGTTGTGATGTTTACACGGATCATAAGAGCTTGAAGTACATCTTCACGCAGAAGGAGTTGAACCTTAGACAAAGGAGATGGCTTGAATTGATCAAGGACTATGATATGAGATTGCATTACCACCCAGGGAAAGCAAATGTTGTAGCAGATGCCTTGAGCCGTAAAAGCCATGTGAACAACCTCATAGCTGGAGGATTACCTCAGAATTTAGCCGACAGTCTTAGAGATCTCCGATTGGAAATAGTACCAAGAGGATTTGTCGCCACCTTGGATATTCATTCCACTCTGACCGAAAGGATCCGTGATGCCCAGAAGACGGACAAGGAAATTGCAGAGATAAAAGAAAAGATGAGTAACGGAAAGGCTAAAGGTTTCCGTGAGGATGAACACGGAACTTTATGGTTTGAGGATCGCATATATGTGCCCAATGACCCAGAGGTCAGGAAGTTAATTCTTCAGGAGGCCCATGATTCACCGTACTCGATTCACCCAGGCAACACCAAGATGTATCTAGATTTGAAGGAAAGTTTCTGGTGGACAGGTATGAAGAAGGATATTGCCGAGTACGTAGCTGTATGCGATGTTTGTCAGCGAGTAAAGGCTGAGCATCAGAAGCCGGCAGGGTTACTTCAACCACTGTCGATTCCCGAGTGGAAATGGGAAAAACTTGGAATGGATTTTATCACAGGATTACCCAGGACCCGTTTAGGTTATGATTCTATCTGAGTAGTGGTTGATCGCTTGACCAAGGTAGCTCATTTCATTCCCATGAAGACTACATATACCAGCGCTAAGTTAGCCAAGATATACATGACCAGGATCGTATGTCTGCATGGAGTTCCGAGGAGTATCGTGTCAGATAGAGGAACGCAATTTACCTCAAAGTTTTGGAATCAGTTGCATGAAACTTTGGGTACGAGGCTGGAGTTCAGTACAGCTTTTCATCCGCAGACAGATGGACAGACCGAGAGAGTCAACCAGATTCTGGAGGACATGTTGAGAGCCTATGCGTTAGACTATGGGTCTAGCTGGGATGACAATCTGCCATACACACAGTTCTCGTACAACAACAACTATCAGACCAGTCTGAAGATGGCCCCTTTCGAAGCTCTATACGGAAGGAGGTGCAGAACACCATTGCTGTGGGATGGTGTTGGAGACCGAAAGCTTTTTGGTCCCGATCTTATCAGAGACTACGAAGAGAAGGTCAAACTGATTCGAGATAGACTCAAGATAGCCCAGTCGAGACAGAAGAGTTATGCCGACAGTAAACGCAAGGAGGTAGCGTATGAAGTTGGAGACCGAGCCTATCTCCGTGTGTCCCCACTTTGTGGAATCAAGAGATTTGGTGTTAACAGAAAGTTAGCACCCCGTTTCATAGGCCCCTACAAAATCTTGAACGCAAAGGAGAAGTTGCATACAAGATGGAATTGCCGGAAGGATTGTCAGGAGTTCATGATGTCTTCCATGCTTCCCAGCTGAAGAAATGCCATGCTGAGATGGCCGATATACCTTTGAGAGACACAGTGCCCCTAGAGGCCATACAGCTCGACAGTGATCTGACTTATGAGGAGAAACCCGTCAGGATTCTCGAGACTGCGAACAGAGTTATCCGCAGCAAGATCATCAAATTTTGCAAGGTTCTGTGGAGTCATCATTCCGAGGAGGAAGCCACCTGGGAGCGAGAAGAAGATCTCCGCCGAGACCACTTGCATCTATTTGCTAGCCAACCCGAATCTCGAGGGCGAGATTCATCTTAAGGTGGGTAGGTTTGTAACATCCCAAATTTTCAATTTGGAATGTTTTACAATTATTAGTTAAGCATCTATGCATTTTGTTTGAATTGAGTGGCATTTGGAAATTTTCAGAGGCTTTTGAATTTTTGTTGAATTTGGATTCAACTTGGCATTTGAAAAATCTACCTCAATATCCCTGACAAATACTTGAGAAAAAGTATGAGAGGAGCTAACATGACGCTCCCAAAATGTCAGAAAAAAATATAGCCAAAAGGTTTGAATTCAAATTTGAATTTTATTTGGAGTTTGCAGAAAATGTTTTTTTAGTTTCTGTTTTGCCTCTATAAAAATGTCCACGCTATAGGATTTATTACCCTGAGAATTTTGATATATATATGTCCTATATAAAAATATTATAGGTTTACCTATAATTAGTTTTCTCTCTCTGTGGTACTTCAAAAAAACAAAAAAAGGTCCAAGGCGCCAGCCAGGCCAACTGGCCCAGCAGCGCTGAGCCGCAGCCCACCAGCAACCGAGCCGGCCTGCCCCAGTGCGGCGCACGCCCGAACCCCTCTCCCCTCGGTCGCCCGCTCGCTCTCCTCTCTCCCTCTCCCGCTGACCCGCGGGGCCCGCCCTATCCCTAACCCCTCGCCCACGACATGCCGCGTCGGAGCACGCGTAGAGCGTGCCCGACACCGCGATCCTCTCGGGATCGTGATCCCTAGTCGCCCTCTGCTCAACGAAGGTGTCCTATAAATACCCCTCGGCCTCCTCTGTCGATCCCCCTAAAAAACCCTACTCCAAAACCCACCACAGCCACCGCCGTCGCCAAACGCATCTCGCCGCCGCCGCCTCGGTTCGCCGCCACTCCCGACACCGGTGAGCCCTCTCTGCCCCTCCTAGCACCTTCACCCGAACCTCCACTACCTCCCGCACCTCTTTGACACCTTTTCATCGCCCAGGAATCGCCGAAGCCGTCGCCCCCGACCTCAACCGCCGCTCGCCGGAGCTGCAGCTCACCAGGGAGCAGTCGACGTCGCCCCGACCACCTCCGTCGTCCCCGAGCTCCCCCGACCTCCACTCGAGCTGCCGCACCCGCCCGACAACTCCGCCGCCGCCCCGGACCACCGTAGCAACCCCGCCACCGTCGCCCGAGC
>NW_025239014.1:0-4033 GCF_018294505.1 Triticum aestivum
GCTCGGGCGACGGTGGCGGGGTTGCTACGGTGGTCCGGGGCGGCGGCGGAGTTGTCGGGCGGGTGCGGCAGCTCGAGTGGAGGTCGGGGGAGCTCGGGGACGACGGAGGTGGTCGGGGCGACGTCGACTGCTCCCTGGTGAGCTGCAGCTCCGGCGAGCGGCGGTTGAGGTCGGGGGCGACGGCTTCGGCGATTCCTGGGCGATGAAAAGGTGTCAAAGAGGTGCGGGAGGTAGTGGAGGTTCGGGTGAAGGTGCTAGGAGGGGCAGAGAGGGCTCACCGGTGTCGGGAGTGGCGGCGAACCGAGGCGGCGGCGGCGAGATGCGTTTGGCGACGGCGGTGGCTGTGGTGGGTTTTGGAGTAGGGTTTTTTAGGGGGATCGACAGAGGAGGCCGAGGGGTATTTATAGGACACCTTCGTTGAGCAGAGGGCGACTAGGGATCACGATCCCGAGAGGATCGCGGTGTCGGGCACGCTCTACGCGTGCTCCGACGCGGCATGTCGTGGGCGAGGGGTTAGGGATAGGGCGGGCCCCGCGGGTCAGCGGGAGAGGGAGAGAGGAGAGCGAGCGGGCGACCGAGGGGAGAGGGGTTCGGGCGTGCGCCGCACTGGGGCAGGCCGGCTCGGTTGCTGGTGGGCTGCGGCTCAGCGCTGCTGGGCCAGTTGGCCTGGCTGGCGCCTTGGACCTTTTTTTGTTTTTTTGAAGTACCACAGAGAGAGAAAACTAATTATAGGTAAACCTATAATATTTTTATATAGGACATATATATATCAAAATTCTCAGGGTAATAAATCCTATAGCGTGGACATTTTTATAGAGGCAAAACAGAAACTAAAAAAACATTTTCTGCAAACTCCAAATAAAATTCAAATTTGAATTCAAACCTTTTGGCTATATTTTTTTCTGACATTTTGGGAGCGTCATGTTAGCTCCTCTCATACTTTTTCTCAAGTATTTGTCAGGGATATTGAGGTAGATTTTTCAAATGCCAAGTTGAATCCAAATTCAACAAAAATTCAAAAGCCTCTGAAAATTTCCAAATGCCACTCAATTCAAACAAAATGCATAGATGCTTAACTAATAATTGTAAAACATTCCAAATTGAAAATTTGGGATGTTACAAACCTACCCACCTTAAGATGAATCTCGCCCTCGAGATTCGGGTTGGCTAGCAAATAGATGCAAGTGGTCTCGGCGGAGATCTTCTTCTCGCTCCCAGGTGGCTTCCTCCTCGGAATGATGACTCCACAGAACCTTGCAAAATTTGATGATCTTGCTGCGGATAACTCTGTTCGCAGTCTCGAGAATCCTGACGGGTTTCTCCTCATAAGTCAGATCACTGTCGAGCTGTATGGCCTCTAGGGGCACTGTGTCTCTCAAAGGTATATCGGCCATCTCAGCATGGCATTTCTTCAGCTGGGAAGCATGGAAGACATCATGAACTCCTGACAATCCTTCCGGCAATTCCATCTTGTATGCAACTTCTCCTTTGCGTTCAAGATTTTGTAGGGGCCTATGAAACGGGGTGCTAACTTTCTGTTAACACCAAATCTCTTGATTCCACAAAGTGGGGACACACGGAGATAGGCTCGGTCTCCAACTTCATACGCTACCTCCTTGCGTTTACTGTCGGCATAACTCTTCTGTCTCGACTGGGCTATCTTGAGTCTATCTCGAATCAGTTTGACCTTCTCTTCGTAGTCTCTGATAAGATCGGGACCAAAAAGCTTTCGGTCTCCAACACCATCCCACAGCAATGGTGTTCTGCACCTCCTTCCGTATAGAGCTTCGAAAGGGGCCATCTTCAGACTGGTCTGATAGTTGTTGTTGTACGAGAACTGTGTGTATGGCAGATTGTCATCCCAGCTAGACCCATAGTCTAACGCATAGGCTCTCAACATGTCCTCCAGAATCTGGTTGACTCTCTCGGTCTATCCATCTGTCTGCGGATGAAAAGCTGTACTGAACTCCAGCCTCGTACCCAAAGTTTCATGCAACTGATTCCAAAACTTTGAGGTAAATTGCGTTCCTCTATCTGACACGATACTCCTCGGAACTCCATGCAGACATACGATCCTGGTCATGTATATCTTGGCTAACTTAGCGCTGGTATATGTAGTCTTCATGGGAATGAAATGAGCTACCTTGGTCAAGCGATCAACCACTACTCAGATAGAATCATAACCTAAACGGGTCCTGGGTAATCCTGTGATAAAATCCATTCCAAGTTTTTCCCATTTCCACTCGGGAATCGACAGTGGTTGAAGTAACCCTGCCGGCTTCTGATGCTCAGCCTTTACTCGCTGACAAACATCGCATACAGCTACGTACTCGGCAATATCCTTCTTCATACCTATCCACCAGAAACTTTCCTTCAAATCTAGATACATCTTGGTGTTGCCTGGGTGAATCGAGTACGGTGAATCATGGGCCTCCTGAAGAATTAACTTCCTGACCTCTGGGTCATTGGGCACATATATGCGATCCTCAAACCATAAAGTTCCGTGTTCATCCTCACGGAAACCTTTAGCCTTTCCGTTACTCATCTTTTCTTTTATCTCTGCAATTTCCTTGTCCGTCTTCTGGGCATCACGGATCCTTTCGGTCAGAGTGGAATGAATATCCAAGGTGGCGACAAATCCTCTTGGTACTATTTCCAATCGGAGATCTCTAAGACTGTCGGCTAAATTCTGAGGTAATCCTCCAGCTATGAGGTTGTTCACATGGCTTTTACGGCTCAAGGCATCTGCTACAACATTTGCTTTCCCTGGGTGGTAATGCAATCTCATATCATAGTCCTTGATCAATTCAAGCCATCTCCTTTGTCTAAGGTTCAACTCCTTCTGCGTGAAGATGTACTTCAAGCTCTTATGATCCGTGTAAACATCACAACTATTTCCGACAAGGAAATGTCTCCACGTCTTGAGTGCGTGCACTACGGCTGATAACTCCAAATCGTGCGTGGCATAATTCATCTCATGAGGTCGTAGCTGTCTGGAGGTATAAGCTACAACTTTTCCTTCCTGCATGAGCACTCCTCCGAGCCCTTGACGAGAAGCATCACAATACACCTGGTAGTCCTTGTGTATGTCCGAAAAATGAGTACTGGGGCTGTAACCAGACGTTTCTTCAACTCCTGAAAACTGGCTTCACAATCCTCGGTCCAAATGTACTTTGTTTCCTTCTTCAACAGCTCGGTCATGGGTTTAGCAATCTTGGAGAAATTCTCAATAAATCTCCGATAGTATCCAGCGAGTCCGAGAAAACTGCGGATCTCCTTGACTGAGGTGGGGGATTGCCAGTTGGTAACCGATTCAACCTTGGTGGGGTCGACTGCTATTCCTTCTTCTGAAATAACATGTCTGAGGAATCGGACTTCCTTCAACCAAAATTCACATTTGCTGAACTTGGCATATAACTGATGTTCTCGGAGTTTCTCCAGGACTAGACGCAGATGTTCCTTGTGCTCTTCCTCGCTCTTGGAGAAAACCAAGATGTCATCGAGGAACACCATGACAAACTTGTCCACATATTCCATAAATACCTTGTTCATCATGCTCATGAAATATGCAGGGGCATTAGTCAATCCGAATGACATGACGGTATACTCATATAAACCATACCTGGTGGTGAAGGCTGTTTTGGGCATATCCTGTTCACAAATCTTCAGCTGATGATACCCTGATCGAAGATCGATCTTGGAAAATACTTTGGCTCCGACTAGCTGATCAAATAAATCATTAATCATCGGTAGAGGGTACTTATTCTTCATGGTCACGTCATTCAATGAACGATAATCTACAACCATTCTCAGTGTTCCATCCTTCTTCTCTACCAAAAGAACTGGGGCTCCCCAAGGTGACGAACTTGGGCGAATATATCCTTTCTCCAATAATTCCTTGATCTGCTGCTTGATCTCTTCCAAATCATTCGGGCGCATCCGATAAGGTCTCTTGGATATTGGGGCTGTGCCAGGTAATAACTCGATCAGAAATTCTATTTCTCTATCCGGTGGCATTCCTGATAATTCTTCC
>NW_025239015.1:0-2472 GCF_018294505.1 Triticum aestivum
CTGTCAATTTGGTCACAATCAAGAACAAATATCCACTTCCCAGGATCAACGATCTGTATGATCAGCTCGCTGGATCCTCAGTCTTCTCCAAGATGGATTTGAGGTTGGGCTACCATCAAATCAAAATCAGAAACGGGGACATTCCTAAAACGGCCTTTGTTACTCGTTATGGCCAATACGAGTACACCGTCATGTCCTTCGGTTTAACCAACGCTCCAGCCACCTTTTCTCGGTTAATGAACTCAATCTTCATGGAGTATTTGGATAAATTCGTCGTAGTTTATCTCGATGATATACTCATCTACTCCAAGAACGAGGAAGAACATGCCGAACATTTAAGGCTAGTGTTGAAGAAACTTCGAGAGCATCGCCTTTATGCCAAATTTTCAAAATGTGAATTCTGGTTGTCAGAAGTGACCTATCTGGGTCATGTAATATCTGGTAAAGGTATTGCTGTTAACCCTGAGCGAGTTCAAGCTGTCCTTAATTGGACTCCGCCTGAATCGGTCAAGCAAGTTCGGAGTTTTCTAGGCTTAGCGAGCTATTGTCGTCGCTTTGTCGAGAACTTCTCCAAGGTTGCTAAACCTCTAACCGAACTTCTCAAGAAAGATAAGAAGTTCGAATGGACTCCACAATGTGAGCACAGCTTTCAGGAACTGAAAAGACGCCTGACCTCTGCTCCCGTGCTGGTACCGCCAGACTTCTCCAAGGACTTTGTTATCTACTGCGATGCCTCGCGACAAGGACTAGGTTGCATTCTTATGCAAGATCGACACGTAATTGCTTACGCTTCACGGCAATTGCACCCACATGAGGAAAATTATCCTACTCATGATCTAGAGCTTGCAGCCGTAGTCTATGCACTTAAGACCTGGCGACATTACCTCCTCGGTAATCGTTGCGAAATATTCACTGATCACCAAAGTCTGAAGTATATTTTCACCCAACCGGATTTGAATCTCAGGCAGAGACGTTGGGTTGAATTGATCACAGACTTCGACTTAGGAATAACCTACACCCCAGGGAAAGCCAACGTCATGGCTGATGCGCTAAGTCGTAAATCTTATTGTAACAACCTGATGTTACAACAAAGTCAACCGCTTCTCCATGAGGAATTTCGGAAGCTTAACCTTCACATTGTACCTCAAGGTTTTCTTTCCACCTTGGTGGCAAAACCTACTCTTACGGATCAAATCATCGCTGCCCAAAGGCGAGATAAGGGAATATCTAAAATCAAAGAGAACATTGCTAGCGGAGGTGCTAGTTGTTTCTCCACAAATGATCATGGTGTTGTGTACTTTGAGAACCGTCTAGTGGTTCCCAAGAACCAGCATCTACGGCAGTTGATCCTTAAAGAAGCTCATGAATCTCCCCTCACCATTCATCCTGGTAGTACTAAGATGTATCAGGACCTATGCCAGAGGTTCTGGTGGACTAGGATGAAGAGAGAAATTGCCCAGTATATTGCAAATTGCGACGTCTGTCGTCGTGTAAAAGCAGAGCACCAACGGCCTGCTGGCACCCTTCAACCCTTAGCTATTCCTGAATGGAAATGGGATAAAATTGGTATGGATTTCATTACCGGTTTTCCCAGGACCAAGAGAGGGAATAATGCTATTTTCGTCGTGGTCGATCGTCTTTCCAAAGTAGCCCATTTCTTACCTGTTCGTGAGAGTATAACCGCTAGTCAGCTGGCAGATTTGTACATCTCCGAATAGTGTCTCTCCATGGTGTTCCTTTGGAAATTAACTCGGATCGAGGAAGTCTTTTCACCTCTCGATTTTGGGAAAGTTTCCAAAATGCTATGGGAACTCGTCTCTCTTTTAGCACCGCTTTCCACCCTCAGTCGAGTGGTCAAGTGGAACGCGTCAACCAGATTCTAGAAGACATGCTTCGAGCCTCTGTTATCTCTTTCGGAATGGACTGGGAGAAGTGCCTTCCATTTGCCGAATTCGCTTATAACAACAACTATCAATCTAGCTTGGGTAAAGCCCCTTTTGAAGTTCTCTATGGACGACGATGTCGAACACCCCTTAACTGGTCAGAGACCGGGGAAAGACAATTCTTTGGCCCGGATATGATTCAGGAAGCAGAAGAACAAGTTCGCATCGTTCGTGAAAAGTTGAAAACAGCCCAATCTCGTCAAAAGAGTCAATATGACCGAAAACATAAGGCTATGACTTTCGAGGTTGACGAGAAGGCTTATCTTCGGGTCACCCCTCTGAAGGGAACCCATCGTTTCGGTATCAAAGGCAAATTGGCTCCTCGTTACATTGGACCTTTTCGCATTCTTGCCAAACGAGGAGAAGTTGCCTACCAGTTGGAACTACCTCCGCACCTCTCCAGAGTTCACGATGTCTTCCACGTTTCTCAACTCAGGCGTTGCTTCTCGGATCCTATCCGTGGAGTGGACCACGAAACGCTTGATCTCCAAGATGATCTTACATATCGAGAGTACCCCATTCGTATCCT
>NW_025239015.1:2482-4033 GCF_018294505.1 Triticum aestivum
CCTCCCCACCGCTCCACGGTCCTCCGGAAGCCCTGCATCGCCGCCACGTCGCCGTTCCCCTCTTCGGGCTCCGACCATCGTCGCCGTCGAATTCGTCGTCTCCAGCGCGTCCCCGAGCCCGCTAACCATCCCTGCAGCTCCGCGGTGAGCCCCCGGATCGTTTCCCCCTTCTCCCCTGATCTCTCCCGACCTCTAGGCCCTAGCCCCACCTTGGCCGAGAGCTCCACGCCGCCGGCGATGTCGCCGTCGTGGCCACGGTCACCGTAGCACCCAACTGAGCGCACTATCGTGCTCCCCACCTCACCAGGAGCACGCAGCACGCACTAACGCCTCCCCAAACCCCCTGCAACGTCGATCCCGACCGCACCCGAACTCCGGCAGCCGCAGCCGAGCTCGCCGCCGTCGACTCCGGCCACCCCAGGGTCAGCCACGGCCACCGTTCGACGCGCGAGAGCAAGAGCTATCCAACGAGCCCAAGCACGACCTCGCCCGTGCCCTGTAGCGCGATCCCGCACCGCGCCGCCGTCTCGGGCCTCGCCGGCGTCACGTCGCCGGTGGGTTTGACCCACTTTGACCATGGCAGGACACCCCCTGAGTCCCTGACAGGTGGGCCCAGCCCTGTAGCTAATTAGGATTAGCGCTAACCACTGTTAGTTGACCCCCTGACGCTGACTAGTGGGCCCCAGCGCCACTAATTAGTAATTAGGATTAAATTAACCCTGTTTAACCCCCCTGTCACTGACGTGTGGGCCCCACACGTCAGGTTTGACTTCAGCCAGCTGCAGTTGACCACTGACGTCACACTGACGTCAGGCTGACGCAGTAATTGAATTTCTGGATTTAATTTAAATCAGGAAATTCCAGAATATTATTTAAACTTCAAAAATTCATAACTTTTATTCTGTAACTCCAAATTGGACAAATTATATATGAAAAATGATCAGAAAAATCCAATCTATCCATCTGTACTATTTTCATGCATGATCAAACAAGTTAAATTGATGTTTCAAGCAGAACAAGGAAAAGCACTTAAAGAGACCATGTTTGAGTTTGAAATTTGAATCTATGATTCAAATTTGTTCAAACCCTTCTGGTTTTAGTTGCATTAGCCCAACACACTCATATTGCCATGTTTCATGCATGCATCATATTGTTGCACATTGTTTGGTGATGCTTGTGTATCGATGTCCTTTGCGACAGGTTCTGCCTCCGAGGAGTACCGTGATTACCCTAACGAAGAACCATATCAGTGCATCGAACCATCAGGCAAGCAACCAACCATTTGATCATATCGATACAATCCCATGTTCTCGCTCCTGCTCTCTTTTACTGCATTAAGACAACGCGATTCAAACTGCTGTGTGCTACGGTAGTTGAACCCATTTCCTCTGCATGACCTGTCATTGCCACAGTAACTAGATGAAACCCACTAGCATGTGTAGGAGTTGATTGAGCCCTATGTATGTGTTGTTCCTACCTTGCTATGCCTGCTATGCTTAGAGTCGTGTCAGGTCTGGTTCATCTGGGTGATGGGCTAGAGTGAAATGATTA